>NC_068444.1:8474820-8487320 GCF_023373465.1 Oncorhynchus keta
GCCAGGGGATGGTCTGGTTAATATAGCACTGTGCCACGCCAGGGGATTGTCTGGTTAATATAGCACTGTGCCATGCCAGGGGATGGTCTGGTTAATATAGCACTGTGCCATGCCAGGGGATGGTCTGGTTAATATAGCACTGTGCCATGCCAGGGGATTGTCTGGTTAATATAGCACTGTGCCACGCCAGGGGATGGTCTGGTTAATACAGCACTGTGCCATGCCAGGGGATGGTCTGGTTAATATAGCACTGTGCCACGCCAGGGGATGGTCTGGTTAATATAACACTGTGCCATGCCAGGGGATGGTCTGGTTAACATAGCACTGTGCCATGGGATGGTCTGGTTAATATAGCACTGTGCCAGGGGATGGTCTGGTTAATATAGCACTGTGCCATGGGATGGTCTGGTTAATATAGCACTGTGCCAGGGGATGGTCTGGTTAATATAGCACTGTGCCATGGGATGGTCTGGTTAATATAGCACTGTGCCATGGGATGGTCTGGTTAATATAGCACTGTGCCATGGGATGGTCTGGTTAATATAGCACTGTGCCATGGGATGGTCTGGTTAATATAGCACTGTGCCATGGGATGTTCTGGTTAATATAGCACTGTGCCATGGGATGGTCTGGTTAATATAGCACTGTGCCAGGGGATGGTCTGGTTAATATAGCACTGTGCCATGGGATGGTCTGGTTAATATAGCACTGTGCCAGGGGATGGTCTGGTTAATATAGCACTGTGCCATGGGATGGTCTGGTTAATATAGCACTGTGCCATGGGATGGTCTGGTTAATATAGCACTGTGCCATGGGATGGTCTGGTTAATATAGCACTGTGCCATGGGATGGTCTGGTTAATATAGCACTGTGCCAGGGGATGGTCTGGTTAATATAGTACTGTGCCATGGGATGGTCTGGTTAATATAGCACTGTGCCATGGGATGGTCTGGTTAATATAGCACTGTGCCATGGGATGGTCTGGTTAATATAGCACTGTGCCAGGGGATGGTCTGGTTAATATAGCACTGTGCCAGGGGATGGTCTGGTTAATATAGTACTGTGCCATGGGATGGTCTGGTTAATATAGCACTGTGCCATGGGATGGTCTGGTTAATATAGCACTGTGCCATGGGATGGTCTGGTTAATATAGCACTGTGCCAGGGGATGGTCTGGTTAATATAGCACTGTGCCATGGGATGGTCTGGTTAATATAGCACTGTGCCAGGGGATGGTCTGGTTAATGTAGCTCCGTGCCAGGGGACGGTCTGGTTAATATAGCTCCATGCCAGGGGATGGTCTGGTTAATGTAGCTCCATGCCAGGGGATGGTCTGGTTAATATAGCTCCATGCCAGGGGATGGTCTGGTTAATATAGCTCCATGCCAGGGGATGGTCTGGTTAATATAGCTCCTTGCCAGGGGATGGTCTGGTTAATGTAGCTCCATGCCAGGGGATGGTCTGGTTAATATAGCACTGTGCCAGGGGATGGTCTGGTTAATGTAGCTTCATGCCAGGGGATGGTCTGGTTAATATAGCTCCATGCCAGGGGATGGTCTGGTTAATGTAGCTCCATGCCAGGGGATGGTCTGGTTAATATAGCTCCATGCCAGGGGATGGTCTGGTTAATGTAGCTCCATGCCAGGGGATGGTCTGGTTAATGTAGCTCCTTGCCAGGGGATGGTCTGGTTAATATAGCTCCATGCCAGGGGATGGTCTGGTTAATGTAGCTCCTTGCCAGGGGATGGTCTGGTTAATATAGCTCCATGCCAGGGGATGGTCTGGTTAATGTAGCTCCTTGCCAGGGGATGGTCTGGTTAATATAGCTCCATGCCAGGGGATGGTCTGGTTAATATAGCTCCATGCCAGGGGATGGTCTGGTTAATGTAGCTCCTTGCCAGGGGATGGTCTGGTTAATATAGCTCCATGCCAGGGGATGGTCTGGTTAATATAGCTCACTGCCCGGGGGTGGTCTGGTTAATATAGTTCCATGCCAGGGGATGGTCTGGTTAATGTAGCTCCATGCCAGGGGATGGTCTGGTTAATATAGCTCCATGCCAGGGGATGGTCTGGTTAATATAGCTCACTGCCAGGGGGTGGTCTGGTTAATATAGTTCCATGCCAGGGGATGGTCTGGTTAATGTAGCTCCATGCCAGGGGATGGTCTGGTTAATGTAGCTCCATGCCAGGGGATGGTCTGGTTAATATAGCTCCATGCCAGGGGATGGTCTGGTTAATATAGCTCCATGCCAGGGGATGGTCTGGTTAATGTAGCTCCATGCCAGGGGATGGTCTGGTTAATATAGCTCCATGCCAGGGGATGGTCTGGTTAATATAGCTCCATGCCAGGGGATGGTCTGGTTAATATAGCTCCATGCCAGGGGATGGTCTGGTTAATGTAGCTCCATGCCAGGGGATGGTCTGGTTAATGTAGCTCCATGCCAGGGGATGGTCTGGTTAATATAGCTCCATGCCAGGGGATGGTCTGGTTAATATAGCTCCATGCCAGGGGATGGTCTGATTAATGTAGCTCCATGCCAGGGGATGGTCTGGTTAATATAGCTCCATGCCAGGGGATGGTCTGGTTAATATAGCTCCTTGCCAGGGGATGGTCTGGTTAATATAGCACTGTGCCATACCAGGGGATGGTCTGGTTAATATAGCTCCATGCCAGCGGATGGTCTGGTTAATATAGCTCCATGCCAGGGGGTGGTCTGGTTAATGTCGCTCCATGCCAGGGGATGGTCTGGTTAATGTAGCTCCATGCCAGGGGATGGTCTGGTTAATGTAGCTCCATGCCTGGGGATGGTCTGGTTAATATAGCTCCATGCCAGGGGATGGTCTGGTTAATGTAGCTCCATGCCAGGGGATGGTCTGGTTAATGTAGCTCCATGCCAGGGGATGGTCTGGTTAATGTAGCTCCATGCCAGGGGATGGTCTGGTTAATATAGCACTGTGCCATGGGGTGGTCTGGTTAATATAGTTCCATGCCAGGGGATGGTCTGGTTAATATAGCTCCATGCCTGGGGATGGTCTGGTTAATATAGCTCACTGCCAGGGGTGGTCTGGTTAATATAGTTCCATGCCAGGGGGTGGTCTGGTTAATGTCGCTCCATGCCAGGGGATGGTCTGGTTAATGTAGCTCCATGCCAGGGGATGGTCTGGTTAATGTAGCTCCATGCCTGGGGATGGTCTGGTTAATATAGCTCCATGCCAGGGGATGGTCTGGTTAATGTAGCTCCATGTCTGTGTGGAAGGTTAAGTTCCCTATGTTCTCTTTATAATAGTCAGCAAAAAGTATTTTTATTTTCCATAAGGAGCTTCATTTTCTACTCTTTTCTTGCCTTATCATTTTTTTTTACATGAGGAAGGTACTGTATTTTAATTACCTCTGAACAGTGGGAGGCAGCTTCAAAGCCCTCTGCATTTGATGGAGTAGCCTGTCTGATTCTCCTGCCATCGTTGGGCTAAAGGTCTTTGACACCTCTCAATTGACACATCAGTGCTAATTGAAGTTGTTATCTCTTTGTCCTAGCAAGCTCGGTCCTGTTAATTTAGAATTTAGAAGCTTTTTCAGTTTGTTTGCCAGAGCTGTATAGCTTGGGCCTTCCAGGTAATTCCGTAATTCCGTCCAAAATCAGTTTGTAGGTTTTGAGATTTGATTTGGAGTGAAAGTTATGTTGTGTAGGGTAGTATCCTGTATATGTCCCTGCCAAAAAAATCTGAGTTTTATCTAACTCTAAATCTAGATTTTTTTTAAGAACATGCTGAAAAATGGAGGAGCTCATTTGATCATGACATCTCTCTCTCTCCTCTCTGCTCTCTGCTCTCTCTCTCTGTCTCTCTTGGGCTCTCTCTCTCTGTCTCTCTCTCTCTCTCTCTCTCTCTCTCTCTCTCTCTCTGTCTCTGTCTCTCTCTGCTCTCTCTCTCTCTCTCTCTGTCTCTCTTGGGCTCTCTCTCTCTCTCTCTCTCTCTCTGTCTCTCTTGGGCTCTCTCTCTCTCTCTCTCTCTCTCTCTCTCTCTCTCTCTCTCTCTCTCTCCCGGGCTCTCTCGGTCTCTGTCTCTATCTCTGTCTCTCTCTGTGTTAGAGCCGATTTGGACATATTTGTATAAAAGACTGAACATACGGAGCTCCATGTACATTTGTGCAAATATATTAATGAATATGATGAAGTATTAGGTACGTACCTTTTATGATTTATATTTACCTGATTGAGATATTTTAATTTGTTGTTAGTGTAACTTAGTTTTTGGCCCCCCCCTCTTGCCTATTCATTGTATTGTGGTAAGTGTGTTAGGATAAAGGCAGGAAGTTGGGCCTTCGGGAGAGGGAGTCCTTGCTAGATGCGGTATAGTTTTTTGAGCATACAGACATACATACAGCTCATAATATGTATTTTCCATATCAAGTATTCTATGTTTTAAGTTGATTGGAGAATCATTTATTTGTTAGATATAAGACAAATAAACATTTTTGTTGCAATATATCCCTGGATGTCATTGAATGTTTGGAAACCTTAAGTGTGGAATGTATGCGTTCCAAACAACCCCGCTTCAGGCTTGGGCAGTGTGGTAAAGACGAAAGGAAGCCACTACACTCTGTCTCTGTCTCAATTCAATTCAAATGGGCTTTATTGGCATGGAAAACATGTGTTAAAATTGCCATAGCAAGTGAGGTAGATAATATACAAAAGTGAAATAAACAATAAAAAGTAACAGTAAACATTACACATACAGAAGTTTCAAAACAATAAAGACATTACAAATGTCATATTATATATATATTATATATACATATATACAGTGTTGTAACAATGTACAAATGGTTAAGGTACACAAGGGAAATAAATAAGCATAAATATGGGTTGTATTTACAATGGTGTTTGTTCTTCACTGGTTGCCCTTTTCTCGTGGCAACAGGTCACAAATCTTGCTGCTGTGATGGCACACTGTGGAATTTCACCCAGTAGATATGGGAGTTTTTCAAACTTGAATTTGTTTTCGAATTCTTTGTGGATCTGTGTGATCTGGGGGAAATATGTCTCTCTAATATGGTCATACATTGGGCAGGAGGTTAGGAAGTGCAGCTCAGTATCCAACTCATTTTGTGGGCAGTGTGCACATAGCCTGTCTTCTCTTGAGAGCCATGTCTGCCTACGGCGGCCTTTCTCAATAGCAAGGCTATGCTCACTAAGTCTGTACATAGTCAAAGCTTTCCTTAAGTTTGGGTCAGTCACAGTGGTCAGGTATTCTGCCGCTGTGTACTCTCTGTTTAGGGCCAAATAGCATTTTAGTTTTCTCTGTTTTTTTGTTAATTCTTTCCAATGTGTCAAGTAATTATCTTTTTGTTTTCTCATGATTTGGTTGAGTCTAATTGTGCTGTTGTCCTGGGGCTCTGTGGGGTGTGTTTGTGTTTGTGAACAGAGCCCCAGGACCAGCTTGCTTAGTGGACTCTTCTCCAGGTTTATCTCTCTGTAGGTGATGGCTTTGTTATGGAAGATTTGGGAATCGCTTCCTTTTTGGTGGTTGTAGAATTTAACAGCTCTTTTCTGGATTTTGATAATTAGTGGGTATCTGCCTAATTCTGCTATGCATGCATTATTTGGTGTTATACGTTGTACACGGAGGATATTTTTGCAGAATTCTGCATGCAGAGTCTCAATTTGGTGTTTGTCCCATTTTTGTGAAGTCTTGGTTGGTGAGCGGTGACTCTGGGAAGGCTCTGAGCTGAGTAGACCTAACTGTCTAACTGACTCTGGGAAGGCTCTGAGCTGAGCAGACCTAACTGTCTAACTGACTCTGGGAAGTTTCTCAGCTGAGATGGACTCACAATGCAGCTCAACTGACACTGTCGACTGACCGACAAGTGAGAGAACTGGCACCACTGATACTGGTATCTACTGGTAATACCTGGTATATCCTGGTATCTTTTGGTATCTACTGGTATCACCTGGTATCTTTTGGTATCACCTGGTATCTCGTGGTATCTTTTGGTATCACCTGGTATCTCGTGGTATCTCCTTGTATCACCTGGTATCTATTGGTATCTACTGGTATCACCTGGTATCTCCTGGTATCTTTTGGTATCACCTGGTATCTTGTGGTATCTACTGGTATCACCTGGTATCTCCTGGTATCTCCTGGTATCTCCTGGTATCAGACAACTTCGTTTCGGAGGTAAAACAACTGGAAGCATCATTACAAACGTTTGACAGAGTTGTTGTTCAACAGTCTGGTGTTTTACAGTTGTTCAGGGGACGTAACACGTAGGAAAAGCCCAGGCAAAACAAGTGGATGTGTGTTAAAGCACTGTGCTGAACAACTGGCTGGTGTTTTTTTACAGACATTTTCCAATCCTCACTGGACCAGCAACACGTTCCAGTATTGTGGGATAAAAATCAATAGTTATACCAATTCCTAAAGTATCTCATCCCTCTGTGCTGAATGACTACGGCCCTGTCGCCTTGACATCCTGAGTAATGAAATGCCTTGAGAAACTTATGAAAAGTCATATTCTCAGCGTCACCCAGAAGCTCCTCGAGCCATTTCAGTTTGCCTATCAGCCAAGCGGAGGAGTTGATGACGCCATTCTTACCCTCCTTAACATGGTCTATAGACATCTAGAGGGGGTATTAACATGGTCTATAGACATCTAGAGGGGGTATTAACATGGTCTATAGACATCTAGAGGGGGTATTAACATTGTGTAATAACATGGTCTATAGACATCTAGAGGGTGTAATAACATGGTCTATAGACATCTAGAGGGGGTATTAACATGGTGTAATAACATGGTCTATAGACATCTAGAGGGGGTACTAACATGGTCTATAGACATCTAGAGGGGGTATTAACATGGTGTAATAACATGGTCTATAGACATCTAGAGGGGGTATTAACATGGTCTATAGACATCTAGAGGGGGTATTAACATGGTGTAATAACATGGTCTATAGACATCTAGAGGGGGTACTAACATGGTCTATAGACATCTAGAGGGGGTATTAACATGGTGTAATAACATGGTCTATAGACATCTAGAGGGGGTACTAACATGGTCTATAGACATCTAGAGGGGGTATCAACATGGTCTATGGACATCTAGAGGGGGTATTAACATGGTCTATAGACATCTAGAGGGGGTATTGACATGGTCTATAGACATCTAGAGGGTGTAATAACATGGTCTATAGACATCTAGAGGGGGTATTAACATGGTCTATAGACATCTAGAGGGGGTACTAACATGGTCTATAGACATCTAGAGGGGGTATCAACATGGTCTAGAGACATCTAGAGGGGGTATTAACATGGTCTATAGACATCTAGAGGGGGTATTAACATGGTGTAATAACATGGTCTATAGACATCTAGAGGGGGTACTAACATGGTCTATAGACATCTAGAGGGGGTATTAACATGGTCTATAGACATCTAGAGGGGGTATTAACATGGTGTAATAACATGGTCTATAGACATCTAGAGGGGGTACTAACATGGTCTATAGACATCTAGAGGGGGTATCAACATGGTCTATAGACATCTAGAGGGGGTATTAACATGGTCTATAGACATCTAGAGGGGGTATTGACATGGTCTATAGACATCTAGAGGGTGTAATAACATGGTCTATAGACATCTAGAGGGGGTATTAACATGGTCTATAGACATCTAGAGGGGGTACTAACATGGTCTATAGACATCTAGAGGGGGTATCAACATGGTCTAGAGACATCTAGAGGGGGTATTAACATGGTCTATAGACATCTAGAGGGGGTATTAACATGGTGTAATAACATGGTCTATAGACATCTAGAGGGGGTACTAACATGGTCTATAGACATCTAGAGGGGGTATCAACATGGTCTATAGACATCTAGAGGGGGTATCAACATGGTCTATAGACATCTAGAGGGGGTATTAACATGGTCTATAGACATCTAGAGGGTGTAATAACATGGTCTATATACATCTAGAGGGGGTATTAACATGGTCTATAGACATCTAGAGGGGGTATTAACATGGTCTATAGACATCTAGAGGGTGTAATAACATGGTCTATAGACATCTAGAGGGGGTACTAACATGGTCTATAGACATCTAGAGGGGGTATCAACATGGTCTAGAGACATCTAGAGGGGGTATTAACATGGTCTATAGACATCTAGAGGGGGTATTAACATGGTCTATAGACATCTAGAGGGGGTACTAGCATGGTCTATAGACATCTAGAGGGGGTATTAACATGGTGTAATAACATGGTCTATAGACATCTAGAGGGGGTACTAACATGGTCTATAGACATCTAGAGGGGGTATCAACATGGTCTATAGACATCTAGAGGGTGTAATAACATGGTCTATAGACATCTAGAGGGGGTATTAACATGGTCTATAGACATCTAGAGGGGGTATTAACATGGTCTATAGACATCTAGAGGGGGTATTAACATGGTCTATAGACATCTAGAGGGGATATTAACATGGTCTATATACATCTAGAGGGGGTATCAACATGGTCTATAGACATCTAGAGGGGGTATTAACATGGTCTATAGACATCTAGAGGGGATATTAACATGGTCTATAGACATCTAGAGGGGGTATTAACATGGTCTATAGACATCTAGAGAGGGTATTAAACATGGTCTATAGACATCTAGAGGGGGTATTAACATGGTCTATAGACATCTAGAGGGTGTAATAACATGGTCTATAGACATCTAGAGGGGGTATTAACATGGTCTATAGACATCTAGAGGGGGTATTAACATGGTCTATAGACATCTAGAGGGGATATTAACATGGTCTATATACATCTAGAGGGGGTATCAACATGGTCTATAGACATCTAGAGGGGGTATTAACATGGTCTATAGACATCTAGAGGGGATATTAACATGGTCTATAGACATCTAGAGGGGGTATTAACATGGTCTATAGACATCTAGAGAGGGTATTAACATGGTCTATAGACATCTAGAGGGTGTAATAACATGGTCTATAGACATCTAGAGGGGGTATTAACATGGTGTAATAACATGGTCTATAGACATCTAGAGGGGGTACTAACATGGTCTATATACATCTAGAGGGGGTATCAACATGGTCTATAGACATCTAGAGGGGGTATTAACATGGTCTATAGACATCTAGAGGGTGTAATAACATGGTCTATAGACATCTAGAGGGGGTATTAAAATGGTCTATAGACATCTAAAGGGGGTATTAACATGGTCTATAGACATCTAGAGGGGGTATTAACATGGTCTATAGACATCTAGAGGGGGTATTGACATGGTCTATAGACATCTAGAGGGTGTAATAACATGGTCTATAGACATCTAGAGGGGGTATTAACATGGTCTATAGACATCTAGAGGGTGTAATAACATGGTCTATAGACATCTAGAGGGGGTATTAACATGGTCTATAGACATCTAGAGGGGGTATTAACATGGTCTATAGACATCTAGAGGGTGTAATAACATGGTCTATAGACATCTAGAGGGGGTATTAACATGGTCTATAGACATCTAGAGGGGGTATTAACATGGTCTATAGACATCTAGAGGGGGTACTAACATGGTCTATAGACATCTAGAGGGGGTATTGACATGGTCTATAGACATCTAGAGGGTGTAATAACATGGTCTATAGACATCTAGAGGGGGTATTAACATGGTCTATAGACATCTAGAGGGGGTATTAACATGGTCTATAGACATCTAGAGGGGGTATTAACATGGTCTATAGACATCTAGAGGGTGTAATAACATGGTCTATAGACATCTAGAGGGGGTATTAACATGGTCTATAGACATCTAGAGGGGGTATTAACATGGTCTATAGACATCTAGAGGGGGTATTAACATGGTCTATAGACATCTAGAGGGTGTAATAACATGGTCTATAGACATCTAGAGGGGGTATTAACATGGTCTATAGACATCTAGAGGGGGTACTAACATGGTCTATAGACATCTAGAGGGGGTATTAACATGGTCTATAGACATCTAGAGGGGGTATTAACATGGTCTATAGACATCTAGAGGGGGTACTAACATGGTCTATAGACATCTAGAGGGGATATTAACATGGTCTATACACATCTAGAGGGGGCTCTCCTCAGGGATGTGTTTTGTCCCCACTTCTGTACATTTTGTACACTAATAGTTGTATTATCCCATACTGACAGACACCTCATTAAGTTCGCTGATGACACTGCCTTGATCAGCCTGTTGCATGATGACGAGGAACATCATGGCCCGGTCCTAGATGACTTTGTAGAGTGGTGTGAGGATTCACACTTGGTCCTCAACACCAACAAGACCAAAGAGATGTGCATAGACTTCAGGAAGCGTACAACACCTACCTCTGCAACATCTATCAGAGGCCAGAATATAGAAATTGTAGAGGAATATAAATATCTGGGTGTCCTTTTGGACAATAAGCTTCAGTGGAGTAAATGTACAGACTTACAAAATGTTACAAAACTTACACCATGTTAATACCCCCTCTAGACTACAAAAAGAGCCAACAGAGACTGTACTTTCTCAAAAAGTTGGGTTCTTTTAATATAGACTGTACTATACTGACTCTGTTTTACAAATCCTTTATTGAGAGTATTTTAACTTTTTGTATTGTTTGTTGGTTTGGCAATGCCACTGTCAGCCAGAGAAATATGCTGAGAAGGATTATTATCACAGCAA
This sequence comes from Oncorhynchus keta, assembly GCF_023373465.1. Taxonomy (NCBI): domain Eukaryota; kingdom Metazoa; phylum Chordata; class Actinopteri; order Salmoniformes; family Salmonidae; genus Oncorhynchus; species Oncorhynchus keta. The sequence goes on from NC_068444.1 coordinate 8,485,532, forward strand.
GCAAGGTACTTGGAGTCAAACAGACAGGCCTGGTTGAGATCTTTAAGGTCAGGGCCCTCCGTAAGGCTCACAAAATCATTTTAGACCCAAGCCACCCCCTGTACCTGGACTTTGAACTACTCCCCTCTGGGCGCAGGTATAGGGCGCCCCTCAGCAGGAAAAACACAACGAGACAATCATTTGTGCCAGGTGTGACATCCCTCCTAAATAGCTCAGGCGAATGTTCCCATTGATCCCGTAAGGCCAGCAGGCTAGTTTTTTCTTCTTTTTTTTTAATGTTTTATTTCTTATTTCTTCTAATTATTATTTTTATTGGTACGTAACTGTTATGAAAGTTGGATTGTCAATTTTGTTTTGTATTTAAACGCCACTTTAAATGTGTACATGACACTGCAACAAACTTTCCCCATGGGGACAATAAAGTCAGTAAGTAAGTAAGTAAGTATCTCCTGGTATCGCCTTGTATCTCCTGGAATCGCCTGGTATTGCCTGGTATCTCCTGGTATCTTTTGGTATCTCCTGGTATCTTTTGGTATCTCCTGGTATCGCCTGGTATCTCCTGGTATCGCCTGGTATCTCCTGGTATCTCCTGGTATCTACGGGTATCGCCTGAAATCTACTGGTATCTCCTGGTATCTACTGGTATTGCCTGTGTCGTGTCTTTACTATCATCAATGTGATTATGATTATTTTATAAAATCAATTAAATATCTTGAATTATTATGAGGATTAAATTAATCCTGTAACAGTTAACTCATTAGAAATCTTGGGGCACCACGAAAAGTTTATTTAATGAGTTACTTTTTTCCAAATTAACTCGTAAAAATATAAAGATCTCTTACATTTCAGTTATCAATCAGTCATTAATTAATTGTTACCTTCTCTCAGTCTCATTCTGAATGTCGTAAAACTCTTGGATATCTGCACGAACCCTAGCATAAATGATGTATCAGCGATATACAAATTGGCTTAGTTATTTATTTACTAACTAACTAAATAATCACACAGAATTACATAAACACACAAACGGGATAGCTTAGACATTGATTACTACACGATGCGATGAAAAGTCCCTAGTGGACTAACCCAATATGTTGGTTTGGTAGACAATGGAAAGGGGTGGGGACTGATAAAGAGTGGGAAAGACAGAGTGGGAGAGACAGAGAGTGAGCTTATTGTACATACATGTGGAAAATACGTTCTTCGTAATTATGGATTCTTTGCACCCTAAAAAAAACACTCATTCCGATTTTAGAAACACATGTTTATGCTTGTTTGTCTTTGTTGTCTCTCTGTTGATATCGCTGGTTCAGTCTTAGGGAGTAGTTCGGTCAGAAGTGACTGATTTGTCCACCAGAGGTCAAAGTCTGTCGCAGTTGTAGCTTGTTTGTTAGAATAGAGTCGTGAGAGGAAATTTTTCTTTGTCTCTCGTCTTCGTTCAAGTTTACTCAACTATTTTATATATACAGCTGCAGACTGTGAATGGTGTAGCCTTTATCTTCGTCACTCGTCGAGAGTTCCTGACCATTTGTGACGTATTCAGCTCGCGCTGCACGTATGCTGGTCTGGTGGAGTGGAGTCTAACCATTCCGTACCTTTCAACTCACGCTGTCTGTCAGGCTGCTCTAATGTAGAGCTAGAACCATTTTTCATGTCCGTAGCAACCCAGCCATGTACTGGTCTCTGGAGATTTACATTTCTTAACCATGTCAGTGTGTGGACGCACGTCCTAACGTTCTCTGGTCTTGTAGTTTTAAACCATTTGTAACGTATTCAGCTGGAACCACTT
>NC_068444.1:8492320-8514820 GCF_023373465.1 Oncorhynchus keta
ACGTCTGGCGACAGTGTCATTGGACAGAGGGATAGTTTTTTATTTTTGCAGCACTTGTGTCATCCAGCAGGACAGAGACCAGGTCTAATGCTGCAGGCAGTATCAGCTCCTCTGCTATGGAGTGTTTGTTTTGTTGCACTGAGCAATTTCGTACGGCACCTTATGTGATGCTAACAGTGCTCGCTGGTTTACTGAAGTAGCATTCACAAAGCGGGGATGATTGTGGGCAATACCCGGCACGTTTTCACTGAAAAAACTCAAGAGGCTTATCAGCGTGATTGGGGTGTAATGTCTTTAACCTCTTACTGTCTTTAAGTGACGCCTTCATTTATTATGCTGTCCTGCTGCCAACATGTCTAGACACAGTAAACATACCGGTCTTTCCTCGTCTCCCACCGTAGTCACAGTGAAGCCAAGCGCTTCGTCATATCTCCTCGTCTCCCACCGTAGTCACAGTGAAGCCAAGCGCTTCGTCATATCTCCTCGTCTCCCACCGTAGTCACAGTGACGCCAAGCGCTTCGTCATATCTCCTCGTCTCCCACCGTAGTCACAGTGAAGCCAAGCGCTTCGTCATATCTCCTCGTCTCCCACCGTAGTGTCACAGTGAAGCCAAGCGCTTCGTCATATCTCCTCGTCCCCCACCGTAGTCACAGTGACGCCAAGCGCTTCGTCATACCGCCTCGTCTCCCACCGTAGTCACATGACGCCTCGTCCCCCACCGTAGTCACATATCTCCTCGTCTCCCACCGTAGTCACAGTGAAGCCAAGCGCTTCCTCATATCTCCTCGTCCCCCACCGTAGTCACATATCTCCTCGTCCCCCACCGTGTCACAGTGAAGCCAAGCGCTATATCTCCTCGTCCCCCACCGTAGTCACAGTGAAGCCAAGCGCTAGTCATATCTCCTCATCTCCCACCGTAGTGTCACAGTGAAGCCAAGCGCTATCTCCTCATCTCCCACCGTAGTGTCACAGTGAAGCCAAGCGCTTCCTCATATCTCCTCGTCTCCCACCGTAGTCACAGTGAAGCCAAGCGCTTCGTCATATCTCCTCGTCCCCCACCGTAGTCACATATCTCCTCGTCCCCCACCGTAGTGAATCTCCTCGTCCCCACCGTTGTGTCACAGTGAATGCGTATAGTCACATGTCCCCACCGTGACAGTGAAGCCAAGCGCTTCGTCATATCTCCTCATCTCCCACCGTAGTGTCACAGTGAAGCCAAGCGCTTCGTCATATCTCCTCGTCTCCCACCGTAGTCACAGTGAAGCCAAGCGCTTCGTCATATCTCCTCTTCTCCCACCGTAGTCACAGTGAAGCCAAGCGCTTTGTCATATCTCCTCGTCCCCCACCGTAGTGTCACAGTGAAGCCAAGCGCTTCGTCATATCTCCTCATCTCCCACCGTAGTGTCACAGTGAAGCCAAGCGCTTCGTCATATCTCCTCGTCTCCCACCGTAGTCACAGTGAAGCCAAGCGCTCCCTCATATCTCCTCGTCTCCCACGTAGTCACAGTGAAGCCAAGCGCTATATCTCCTGTACCGTGTCAAGTGACGCCAAGCGCTATATCTCCTCGTCTCCCACCGTAGTCAAGTGAAGTATAGTTGTAGTGTCACAGTGAAGCCAAGCGTATAGTCCTCGTACCGTGAATGGCCAAGCGCTATATATCTCCTCGTCTGTAGTCACAGTGAATGCGCTCGTCATATCTCCTCGTCTCCCACCGTAGTCACAGTGACGCCAAGCGCTATATCTCCTCGTCTCCCACCGTAGTCACAGTGAAGCCAAGCGCTTCCTCATATCTCCTCGTCCCCACCGTAGTCATAAGCCAAGCGCTGTCATGAATGTCTCCCACCGTAGTCACAGTTCCTCATATCTCCTCGTCCCCACCGTAGTCACAGTGAAGCCAAGCGCTATAGTTGTACAGTGAATGGTATAGTTCATATCTCCTGGTCTCCCACCGTGTCACAGTGAAGCCAAGCGCTGGTCATATCTCCTCGTCCCCACCGTAGTCACAGTGAAGCCAAGCGCTGATATGGTCACAGTGAAGCCAAGTTGTCTCCGACCGTGAATGCTTGTATATCTCCTCGTCTCCCACCGTAGTCACATATCTCCTCGTCCCCACCGTAGTCAAGTGGTATAGTTCCCACCGTAGTGAATGGTATATCTCCTTGTAGTGAATGGTATAGTTGTCTCCTCGTGAATCACATATCTCCTCGTCTCCCAGTGACAGTGAAGCCAAGCGCTATATCTCCTCGTCTCCCACCGTGTCTCCCACCGTAGTCACAGTGAAGCAAGGCTATCTCCTCGTCTCCCACCGTAGTCACAGTGAAGCCAAGCGCTTGGTACCGTAGTCACAGTGAAGCCAAGCGCTGTATATCTCCTCATCTCCCACCGTAGTCACAGTGAAGCCAAGCGCTTGTCAGTCTCCCACCGTAGTCACAGTGAAGCCAAGCGCTCGTCATATCTCCTCGTCTCCCACCGTAGTCACAGTGAAGCCAAGCGCTTGGTCATATCTCCTCGTCTCCCACCGTAGTCAAGTGAAGCCAAGCGCTATATCTCCTCGTCTCCCACCGTAGTGTCACAGTGGTATAGTTGTAGTCACAGAATGTAGTCACAGTGAAGCCAAGCGCTGTCATATCTCCTCGTCTCCCACCGTAATGAAGTATATCTCCTGTACCGTAGTCACAGTGACGCCAAGCGCTATATCTCCTCGTCTCCCACCGTAGTCACAGTAGCCAAGCGCTGAATGGTAGTCACATTCTCCTCGTCCCCAGTGAAGTGAAGCCAAGCGCTATATCTCCTCGTCTCCGACCGTAGTCACAGTGAAGCCAAGCGCTTCGTATCTCCTCGTCTCCCACCGTAGTCACAGTGAAGCCAAGCGCTGGATGTCATATCTCCTCGTCTCCCACCGTAGTCACAGTGAAGCCAAGCGCTGGTATAGTCACAGTGACGCCAAGAATGGTATAGTTAGTGTCACAGTGAAGCCAATGGTATATCTCCTCATCTCCTACCGTAGTCACAGAATGGTATATCTCCTCGTCTCCCACCGTAGTCACAGTGAAGCCAAGCGTATATCTCCTCGTTCACAGTGAAGCAAGCGCTTTGAATATCTCCTCGTCTCCCACCGTAGTCACAGTGAAGCCAAGCGTCATATCTCCTCGTCTCCCACCGTAGTGTCACAGTGAATGGTATATCTCCTCGTCTCCCACCGTAGTCACAGTGAAACTAGCCAAGCGTATGTATCTCCTCTTCTCCCAGTGTCACAGTGAAGCCAAGCGCTATATCTCCTCGTCTCCCACCGTAGTCACATATCTCCTCATCTCCCACCGTAGTGTCACAGTGAAGCCAAGCGCTTCGTCATATCTCCTCGTCTCCCACCGACATGAAGCCAAGCGCTCGTCATATCTCCTCTTCTCCCACCGTAGTCACAGTGAAGCCAAGCGCTTTGTCAATGGTATAGTGTCACAGTGAAGCCAAGCGCTGTAGTCTCCCATGGTAGTGTCAGTGAAGCCAAGCGCTTGTCCTCGTCTGAATGGTAGTCACAGTGAATGCCAAGCGCTGTCATATCTCCTCGTCTCCCATGGTAGTCATGAAGCCAAGCGCTCCCTCATATCTCCTCGTCTCCCACCGTAGTCACAGTGAAGCCAAGCGCTCCCTCATATCTCCTCGTCTCCCACCGTAGTCACAGTGAAGCCAAGCGCTTCGTCATATCTCCTCGTCTCCCACCGTAGTCACATATCTCCTCGTCTCCCACTTATGTTTGTCTCATTATCTCCGTCTCTCCCCGCCTTTCTTTTGATCCCTGTTAAAATATTTTTCCATGGTGTCTCTCTGAAGGGTTTGTTATCTGCACTTCATATCTCCTGCTCTGTGCTGTGTGCTCTTGTTCGGTGCACAACAACCCTACTCCCTGCGGCTAAAAAAAAAAGCAAGTTCCCCGGGGTCACACGCGCCCCCCTGGCATCGCTCCGAGCCCCCCCCAGGGGACTATTTGAGAAGGACTGATTTAAAGTGACAGAGTCGAGCATCCATCAATCTTGGTTCCAGAGTGACTGACGATAACCTTCTGAAGGTCACAGCTATTGACTACGGCAACCAGAAGTAATCTCTGTCACGTGGCTAGATATAAGTGCTAATTAAATCCATGTACTGTATACTGAACCTACCGCAGCATCTTATAGTGTTATAGTGGCATCCCAAATGGTACCCTATTCACTATGTAGTGCACTACGTTTGACCAGAGCCCCCTGTATAGTGCACTACTTTTGACCAGAGCCCACTATATAGTGCACTACTTTTGACCAGAGCCCCCTGTATAGTGCACTACTGTTATACCAGGGCCACCTATATAGTGCACTACTTTTGACCAGGGCCCTATGGCCCCCATTTGGGAATCAGTCAGAGTGTCTAATGGTATAGTTGCAGTGAATGGTATAGTTGCAGTGAATGGTATAGCTGTAGTGAATGGTATAGCTGCAGTGAATGGTATAGCTGTTGTGAATGGTATAGTTGTAGTGAATGGTATAGTTGTAGTGAATAGTATAGTTGTAGTGAATGGTATAGCTGTAGTGAATGGTATAGCTGTAGTGAATTGTATAGTTGTAGTGAATGGTATGGCTGTAGTGAATGGTATAGTTGTAGTGAATGGTATAGTTGTAGTGAATGGTATGGCTGTAGTGAATGGTATAGCTGTAGTGAATTGTATAGTTGTAGTGAATGGTATGGCTGTAGTGAATGGTATAGTTGTAGTGAATGGTATAGTTATAGTGAATGGTATAGCTGTAGTGAATGGTATAGCTGTTGTGAATGGTATAGCTGTAGTGAATGGTATAGTTGTAGTGAATGGTATAGTTATAGTGAATGGTATAGCTGTAGTGAATGGTATAGCTGTAGTGAATGGTATAGCTGTAGTGAATGGTATAGTTGTAGTGAATGGTATAGTTGTAGTGAATGGTATAGTTGTAGTGAATGGTATAGTTATAGTGAATGGTATAGTTGTAGTGAATGGTATAGCTGTTGTGAATGGTATAGTTATAGTGAATGGTATAGTTGTAGTGAATGGTATAGTTATAGTGAATGGTATAGCTGTAGTGAATGGTATAGCTGTTGTGAATGGTATAGCTGTAGTGAATGGTATAGCTGTTGTGAATGGTATAGCTGTAGTGAATGGTATAGTTGTAGTGAATGGTATAGTTGTAGTGAATGGTATAGTTGTAGTGAATGGTATAGTGGAGTGAATGGTATAGTAGTGAATGGTATAGTTGTAATGGTATAGTGAATGGTATAGTTGTAGTGAATGGTATAGTTGTAGTGAATGGTATAGCTGGAGTGAATGGTATAGTTGTAGTGAATGGTATAGTTGTAGTGAATGGTATAGTTGTAGTGAATGGTATAGTTGTAGTGAATGGTATAGTTGTAGTGAATGGTATAGCTGTAGTGAATGGTATAGCTGTAGTGAATGGTATAGTTGTAGTGAATGGTATAGTTATAGTGAATGGTATAGCTGTAGTGAATGGTATAGCTGTTGTGAATGGTATAGCTGTAGTGAATGTGAGTGAATGGTATAGTTGTAGTGAATGGTATAGCTGTAGTGAATGGTATAGTTGTAGTGAATGGTATAGCTGTAGTGAATGGTATAGCTGTAGTGAATGGTATAGTTGTAGTGAATGGTATAGTTGTAGTGAATGGTATAGTTGTAGTGAATGGTATAGTTGTAGTGAATGGTATAGCTGTAGTGAATGGTATAGCTGTAGTGAATGGTATAGTTGTAGTGGTAATGGTGAATGGTATAGTTGTAGTGAATGGTATAGTGAATGGTATAGTTGTAGTGAATGGTATAGCTGTAGTGAATGGTATAGTTGTAGTGAATGGTATATTGTAGTGAATGGTATAGTTGCAGTGAATGGTATAGTTGTAGTGAATGGTATAGTTGTAGTGAATGGTATAGTGAATGGTATGCTGCAGTGAATGGTATAGTTGTAGTGAATGGTATAGCTGGAGTGAATGGTATAGTTGCAGTGAATGGTATAGTTGCAGTGAATGGTATAGTTGTAGTGAATGGTATAGTTGTAGTGAATGGTATAGCTGGAGTGAATGGTATAGTTGTAGTGAATGGTATAGTTGTAGTGAATGGTATAGTTGCAGTGAATGGTATAGTTGCAGTGAATGGTATAGCTGTAGTGAATGGTATAGTTGTAGTGAATGGTATAGTTGTAGTGAATGGTATAGCTGCAGTGAATGGTATAGCTGCAGTGAATGGTATAGCTGCAGTGAATGGTATAGTTGTAGTGAATGGTATAGCTGCAGTGAATGGTATAGCTGCAGTGAATGGTATAGTTGTAGTGAATGGTATAGCTGTAGTGAATGGTATAGTTGTAGTGAATGGTATAGCTGTAGTGAATGGTATAGTTGTAGTGAATGGTATAGCTGCAGTGAATGGTATAGCTGTAGTGAATGGTATAGTTGTGGTAGTGAATGGTATAGTTGTAGTGAATGGTATAGCTGTAGTGAATGGTATAGTTGTAGTGAATGGTATAGCTGCAGTGAATGGTATAGTTGCAGTGAATGGTATAGTTGTGAATGTGAATGGTATAGTTGTAGTGAATGGTATAGTTGTAGTGAATGGTATAGCTGCAGTGAATGGTATAGCTGTAGTGAATGGTATAGCTGTAGTGAATGGTATAGCTGTAGTGAATGGTATAGCTGTAGTGAATGGTATAGTTGTAGTGAATGGTATAGCTGTAGTGAATGGTATAGTTGTAGTGAATGGTATAGTTGTAGTGAATGGTATAGCTGCAGTGAATGGTATAGCTGCAGTGAATGGTATAGTTGTAGTGAATGGTATAGCTGTAGTGAATGGTATAGCTGCAGTGAATGGTATAGTTGTAGTGAATGGTATAGTTGTAGTGAATGGTATAGCTGCAGTGAATGGTATAGCTGCAGTGAATGGTATAGCTGCAGTGAATGGTATAGTTGTAGTGAATGGTATAGCTGCAGTGAATGGTATAGCTGCAGTGAATGGTATAGCTGCAGTGAATGGTATAGCTGCAGTGAATGGTATAGCTGCAGTGAATGGTATAGCTGCAGTGAATGGTATAGCTGCAGTGAATGGTATAGTTGTAGTGAATGGTATAGTTGTAGTGAATGGTATAGCTGCAGTGAATGGTATAGTTGTAGTGAATGGTATAGTTGTAGTGAATGGTATAGCTGCAGTGAATGGTATAGTTGTAGTGAATGGTATAGCTGCAGTGAATGGTATAGTTGTAATGAATGGTATAGCTGCAGTGAATGGTACAGTTGTAGTGAATGGTATAGTTGTAGTGAATGGGATAGTTGTAGTGAATGGTATAGCTGCAGTGAATGGTATAGCTGTAGTGAATGGTATAGCTGTAATGAATGGTATAGTTGTAGTGAATGGTATAGTTGTAGTGAATGGTATAGTTGTAATGAATGGTATAGCTGTAGTGAATGGTATAGTTGTAATGAATGGTATAGCTGCAGTGAATGGTATAGTTGTAATGAATGGTATAGTTGTAGTGAATTATATAGCTGTAGTGAATGGTATAGTTGTAGTGAATGGTATAGCTGCAGTGAATGGTATAGCTGCAGTGAATGGTATAGTTGTAGTGAATGGTATAGCTGTAGTGAATTATATAGCTGTAGTGAATGGTATAGTTGTAGTGAATGGTATAGCTGCAGTGAATGGTATAGCTGCAGTGAATGGTATAGTTGTAATGAATGGTATAGTTGTAGTGAATGGTATAGTTGTAGTGAATGGTATAGTTGTAGTGAATTATATAGCTGGAGTGAATGGTATAGTTGTAGTGAATGGTATAGCTGCAGTGAATGGTATAGCTGCAGTGAATGGTTGTATGAATGGTTGTAGTGAATGGTATAGTTGTAGTGAATGGTATAGTTGTAGTGAATGGTATAGCTGTAGTGAATGGTATAGTTGTAGTGAATGGTATAGCTGCAGTGAATGGTATAGTTGTAGTGAATGGTATAGCTGCAGTGAATGGTATAGCTGCAGTGAATGGTATAGTTGTAATGAATGGTATAGTTGTAGTGAATGGTATAGTTGTAGTGAATGGTATAGTTGTAGTGAATGGTATAGCTGTAGTGAATGGTATAGTTGTAGTGAATTATATAGCTGCAGTGAATGGTATAGCTGCAGTGAATGGTATAGTTGTAATGAATGGTATAGCTGCAGTGAATGGTATAGTTGTAGTGAATGGTATAGTTGTAGTGAATGGTATAGCTGCAGTGAATGGTATAGCTGTAGTGAATTATATAGCTGTAGTGAATGGTATAGTTGTAGTGAATTGTATAGTTGCAGTGAATGGTATAGCTGCAGTGAATGGTATAGCTGCAGTGAATGGTATAGTTGTAGTGAATGATATAGCTGTAGTGAATGGTATAGTTGTAGTGAATGGTATAGCTGTAGTGAATGGTGTAGTTGTAATGAATGGTATAGTTGTAGTGAATTGTATAGTTGTAGTGAATGGTATAGCTGTAGTGAATGGTGTAGCTGTAGTGAATGGTATAGTTGTAGTGAATGGTATAGCTGTAGTGAATGGTATAGTTGTAGTGAATGGTATAGCTGTAGTGAATGGTATAGTTGTAGTGAATGGTATAGCTGTAGTGAATGGTATAGTTGTAGTGAATGGTATAGCTGTAATGAATGGTATAGTTGTAGTGAATTGTATAGTTGTAGTGAATGGTATAGCTGTAGTGAATGGTATAGTTGTAGTGAATGGTATAGCTGTAGTGAATGGTATAGTTGTAGTGAATTGTATAGTTGTAGTGAATGGTATAGCTGTAGTGAATGGTATAGTTGTAGTGAATGGTATAGCTGTAGTGAATGGTATAGCTGTAGTGAATGGTATAGTTGTAGTGAATGGTATAGTTGTAGTGAATGGTATAGCTGCAGTGAATGGTATAGTTGTAGTGAATGGTATAGTTGTAGTGAATGGTATAGTTGTAGTGAATGGTATAGCTTCAGTGAATGGTATAGTTGTAGTAAATGGTATAGCTTCAGTGAATGGTATAGTTGTAATGAATGGTATAGTTGTAGTGAATGGTATAGCTGTAGTGAATGGTATAGTTGTAGTGAATGGTATAGCTTCAGTGAATGGTATAGCTGTAGTGAATAGTATAGTTGTAGTGAATGGTATAGCTGTGGTGAATGGTATAGTTGTAGTGAATGGTATAGTTGTAGTGAATGGTATAGTTGTAATGAATGGTATAGCTGCAGTGAATGGTATAGCTGTAGTGAATGGTATAGATGTAGTTAATGGTATAGTTGTAGTGAATGGTATAGCTGCAGTGAATGGTATAGTTGTAATGAATGGTATAGCTGTAGTGAATGGTATAGCTGTAGTGAATTGTATAGTTGTAGTGAATGGTATGGCTGTAGTGAATGGTATAGTTGTAGTGAATGGTATAGTTATAGTGAATGGTATAGCTGTAGTGAATGGTATAGCTGTTGTGAATGGTATAGCTGTAGTGAATTGTATAGTTGTAGTGAATGGTATGGCTGTAGTGAATGGTATAGTTGTAGTGAATGGTATAGTTATAGTGAATGGTATAGCTGTAGTGAATGGTATAGCTGTTGTGAATGGTATAGCTGTAGTGAATGGTATAGTTGTAGTGAATGGTATAGTTGTAGTGAATGGTATAGAGTGAATGGTATAGCTGTAGTGAATGGTATAGTTGTAGTGAATGGTATAGTTGTAGTGAATGGTATAGCTGCAGTGAATGGTATAGTTGTAATGAATGGTATAGCTGTTGTGAATGGTATAGCTGCAGTGAATGGTATAGTTGTAGTGAATTGTATAGTTGTAGTGAATGGTATAGTTGTAGTGAATGGTATAGCTGTAGTGAATGGTATAGCTGCAGTGAATGGTATAGTTGTAGTGAATTATATAGCTGAAGTGAATGGTATAGTTGTAATGAATGGTATAGCTGTTGTGAATGGTATAGTTGCAGTGAATGGTATAGCTTCAGTGAATGGTATAGTTGTAATGAATGGTATAGCTGTTGTGAATGGTATATCTGTAGTGAATGGTATAGTTGTAATGAATGGTATAGCTGTTGTGAATGGTATAGCTGCAGTGAATGGTATAGTTGTTGTGAATGGTATAGCTGTAGTGAATGTTATAGTTGTAGTGAATGGTATAGTTGTAGTGAATTATATAGCTGTAGTGGATGGTATAGTTGTAGTGAATGGTATAGCTGTAGTGAATGGTATAGTTGTAGTGAATGGTATAGCTGTAGTGAATGGTATAGTTGTAGTGAATTATATAGCTGTAGTGAATGGTATAGCTGTTGTGAATGGTATAGTTGTAGTGAATGGTATAGCTGCAGTGAATGGTATAGTTGTAGTGAATGGTATAGCTGCAGTGAATGGTATAGCTGTAGTGAATGGTATAGCTGCAGTGAATGGTATAGCTGTAGTGAATGGTATAGCTGTAGTGAATGGTATAGCTGTAGTGAATGGTATAGCTGCAGTGAATGGTATAGCTGTAGTGAATGGTATAGTTGTAGTGAATGGTATAGCTGTAATGAATGGTATAGCTGTAGTGAATGGTATAGCTGTAGTGAATGGTATAGCTGTTGTGAATGGTATAGCTGCAGTGAATGGTATAGTTGTAGTGAATGGTATAGCTGCAGTGAATGGTATAGCTGTTGTGAATGGTATAGCTGCAGTGAATGGTATAGCTGGAGTGAATGGTATAGTTGTAGTGAATGGTATAGTTGTAGTGAATGGTATAGTTGTAGTGAATGGTATAGTTGTAGTGAATGGTATAGCTGCAGTGAATGGTATAGTTGTAGTGAATGGTATAGTTGTAGTGAATGGTATAGTTGTAGTGAATGGTATAGTTGTAGTGAATGGTATAGTTGTAGTGAATGGTATAGTTGTAGTGAATGGTATAGTTGTAGTGAATGGTATAGTTGTAGTGAATGGTATAGTTGTAGTGAATGGTATAGTTGTAGTGAATGGTATAGTTGTAGTGAATGGTATAGCTGTAGTGAATGGTATAGTTGTAGTGAATGGTATAGTTGTAGTGAATGGTATAGTTGTAGTGAATGGTATAGTTGTAGTGAATGGTATAGCTGTAGTGAATGGTATAGTTGTAGTGAATGGTATAGCTGTAGTGAATGGTATAGCTGTAGTGAATGGTATAGTTGTAGTGAATGGTATAGTTGTAGTGAATTATATAGCTGTAGTGAATGGTATAGCTGCAGTGAATGGTATAGTTGTAGTGAATGGTATAGCTGTAGTGAATGGTATAGCTGCAGTGAATGGTATAGTTGTAGTGAATGGTATAGTTGTAGTGAATGGTATAGTTGTAGTGAATGGTATAGTTGTAGTGAATGGTATAGTTGTAGTGAATGGTATAGCTGTAGTGAATGGTATAGTTGTAGTGAATGGTATAGTTGTAGTGAATGGTATAGTTGTAGTGAATGGTATAGCTGTAGTGAATGGTATAGTTGAAGTGAATGGTATAGTTGTAGTGAATGGTATAGTTGTAGTGAATGGTATAGTTGAAGTGAATGGTATAGTTGTAGTGAATGGTATAGTTGCAGTGAATGGTATAGTTGTAGTGAATGGTATAGTTGTAGTGAATGGTATAGTTGTAGTGAATTATATAGCTGTAGTGAATGGTATAGCTGCAGTGAATGGTATAGTTGTAGTGAATGGTATAGTTGTAGTGAATGGTATAGTTGTAGTGAATGGTATAGCTGCAGTGAATGGTATAGTTGTAGTGAATGGTATAGTTGTAGTGAATGGTATAGTTGTAGTGAATGGTATAGTTGTAGTGAATGGTATAGCTGTAGTGAATGGTATAGCTGTAGTGAATGGTATAGCTGTAGTGAATGGTATAGTTGTAGTGCATGGTATAGCTGTAGTGAATGGTATAGTTGTAATGAATGGTATAGTTGTAGTGAATGGTATAGTTGTAGTGAATGGTATAGTTGAAGTGAATGGTATAGTTGTAGTGAATGGTATAGTTGCAGTGAATGGTATAGTTGTAGTGAATTATATAGCTGTAGTGAATGGTATAGCTGCAGTGAATGGTATAGTTGTAGTGAATGGTATAGTTGTAGTGAATGGTATAGTTGTAGTGAATGGTATAGCTGCAGTGAATGGTATAGTTGTAGTGAATGGTATAGTTGTAGTGAATGGTATAGTTGTAGTGAATGGTATAGTTGTAGTGAATGGTATAGTTGTAGTGAATGGTATAGCTGTAGTGAATGGTATAGCTGCAGTGAATGGTATAGTTGTAGTGAATGGTATAGTTGTAGTGAATGGTATAGTTGTAGTGAATGGTATAGTTGTAGTGAATGGGATAGTTGTAGTGAATGGTATAGCTGTAGTGAATGGTATAGTTGTAGTGAATGGTATAGTTGAAGTGAATGGTATAGTTGTAGTGAATGGTATAGCTGTAGTGAATGGTATAGTTGAAGTGAATGGTATAGTTGTAGTGAATGGTATAGTTGAAGTGAATGGTATAGTTGAAGTGAATGGTATAGTTGTAGTGAATGGTATAGTTGCAGTGAATGGTATAGTTGTAGTGAATGGTATAGTTGTAGTGAATGGTATAGTTGTAGTGAATTATATAGCTGTAGTGAATGGTATAGCTGCAGTGAATGGTATAGTTGTAGTGAATGGTATAGTTGTAGTGAATGGTATAGTTGTAGTGAATGGTATAGCTGCAGTGAATGGTATAGTTGTAGTGAATGGTATAGTTGTAGTGAATGGTATAGTTGTAGTGAATGGTATAGTTGTAGTGAATGGTATAGCTGTAGTGAATGGTATAACTGTAGTGAATGGTATAGCTGTAGTGAATGGTATAGTTGTAGTGCATGGTATAGTTGTAGTGAATGGTATAGTTGTAGTGAATGGTATAGTTGTAGTGAATGGTATAGTTGTAGTGAATGGTATAGTTGAAGTGAATGGTATAGTTGTAGTGAATGGTATAGTTGCAGTGAATGGTATAGTTGTAGTGAATGGTATAGTTGTAGTGAATGGTATAGTTGTAGTGAATTATATAGCTGTAGTGAATGGTATAGCTGCAGTGAATGGTATAGTTGTAGTGAATGGTATAGTTGTAGTGAATGGTATAGTTGTAGTGAATGGTATAGCTGCAGTGAATGGTATAGTTGTAGTGAATGGTATAGTTGTAGTGAATGGTATAGTTGTAGTGAATGGTATAGTTGTAGTGAATGGTATAGTTGTAGTGAATGGTATAGTTGTAATGAATGGTACAGCTGCAGTGAATGGTATAGCTGCAGTGAATGGTATAGCTGCAGTGAATGGTATAGTTGTAGTGAATGGTATAGTTGTAGTGAATGGTATTGTTGTAGTGAATTATATAGCTGTAATGAATGGTATAGTTGTAATGAATGGTATAGCTTCAGTGAATGGTATAGTTGTAGTGAATGGTATAGTTGTAGTGAATTATATAGCTGTAGTGAATGGTATAGTTGTAGTGAATTATATAGCTTCAGTGAATGGTATAGTTGTAGTGAATGGTATAGTTGTAGTGAATTAGATAGTTAATCCACTCTACATACAGTATGAATTATATTAATACCTCTTCAATACCTGCTGATGATTGATGTAAGGTGTACCAGGGGGAATGTAGGGTGTGCTAGGGGAATGTAAGGTGTGCTAGGGGAATGTAAGGTGTGCTAGGGGAATGTAAGGTGTGCTAGGGGAATGTAAGGTGTACCAGGGGAATGTAAGGTGTACCATGGGGAATGTAGGGTGTACCAGGGGGAATGTACGGTGTACCAGGGAATGTAAGGTGTACTCGGGGAATGTAAGGTGTGCTATGGGAATGTAAGGTGTACCAGTGGAATGTAAGGTGTGCTAGGGGAATGTAAGGTGTGCTAGGGGAATGTAAGGTGTACTAGGGGAATGTAAGGTGTGCTAGGGGAATGTAAGGTGTACTAGGGGAATGTAAGGTGTGCTAGGGGAATGTAAGGTGTACTAGGGGAATGTAAGGTGTGCTAGGGGAATGTAAGGTGTGCTAGGGGAATGTAAGGTGTACTAGGGGAATGTAAGGTGTGCTAGGGGATGTAAGGTGTGCTAGGGGAATGTAAGGTGTGCTAGGGGAATGTACGGTGTACTAGGGGAATGTAAGGTGTGCTAGGGGAATGTAAGGTGTGCTAGGGGAATGTAAGGTGTACTAGGGGAATGTACGGTGTACTAGGGGAATGTAAGGTGTGCTAGGGGAATGTAAGATGTGCTTGGGAAATGCATCAACATCCAGCCTTGCAAAGCTTAAGAGTGTGTTTTATCGGTTAGTGTCTGTAAGCAACAAATTTGAGAAGCTGTTTTGATTGTGTTCTCTGACTCTGAGAGTTCCTGCCTGTTTTAATCATGTACATTTATGTTTTATTAATTTGTATCCTCACCATGAGTGGATCAATCAGGATTGATCGTAGCTCATGTCTACATACTAAAATGCGGAAATTCTTTCATTTCAGATTTCCTCAGAGTTTTCTCCATGGAAGAATAACCTGTTGGATAGAAGCTATGAAACATTGTATTTTTTAAGAAACTTCATCATATACTTGTTGAAATAGTTGCTGCCTGATGGGTAAACAACGAGGGGCATTAGCATAGCCTGGTAAATCCCACCCTGGGCTCCAGGCCCCTATAGATCCTGCTGGCTGATGGGTTAACAACGAGGGGCATTAGCATAGCCTGGTAAATCCCACCCTGGGCTCCAGGCCCCTATAGATCCTGCTGCCTGATGGGTTAACAACGAGGGGCATTAGCATAGCCTGGTAAATCCCACCCTGGGCTCCAGGCCCCTATAGATCCTGCTTGTTGATGGGTTAACAACGAGCGGCATTAGCATAGCCTGGTAAATCCCACCCTGGGCTCCAGGCCCCTATAGATCCTGCTGGCTGATGGGTTAACAACGAGGGGCATTAGCAAAGCCTGGTAAATCCCACCCTGGGCTCCAGGCCCCTATAGATCCTGCTGCCTGATGGGTTAACAACGAGGGGCATTAGCATAGCCTGGTAAATCCCACCCTGGGCTCCAGGCCCCTATAGAACCTGCTTGTTGATGGGTTAACAACGAGGGGCATTAGCATAGCCTGGTAAATCCCACCCTGGGCTCCAGGCCCCTAAAGATCCTGCTGGCTGATGGGTAAACAACGAGGGGCATTAGCATAGCCTGGTAAATCCCACCCTGGTGCTCCAGGCCCCTATAGATCCTGCTGGCTGATGGGTTAACAACGAGGGGCATTAGCATAGCCTGGTAAATCCCACCCTGGGCTCCAGGCCCCTATAGATCCTGCTTGTTGATGGGTAAACAACAAGGGGCATTAGCATAGCCTGGTAAATCCCACCCTGGGCTCCAGGCCCCTATAGAACCTGCTTGTTGATGGGTTAACAACGAGGGGCATTAGCATAGCCTGGTAAATCCCACCCTGGGCTCCAGGCCCCTATAGATCCTGCTTGTTGATGGGTAAACAACGAGGGGCATTAGCATAGCCTGGTAAATCCCACCCTGGGCTCCAGGCCCCTATAGAACCTGCTTGTTGATGGGTTAACAACGAGGGGCATTAGCATAGCCTGGTAAATCCCACCCTGGGCTCCAGGCCCCTATAGAACCTGCTTGAAGAGGACTGGCCACCCCACATATGCTCTCTCTAATTCTCTCTTTCTTTCTCTCTCTCGGAGGACCTGAGCCCTAGGACCGTGCCCCAGGACTACCTGACATGATGGCTCCTTGCTGTCCCCAGTCCACCTGACTGTGCTGCTGCTCCAGTTTCAACTGTTCTGCCTTATTATTATTCGACCATGCTGGTCATTTATGAACATTTGAACATCTTGGTCATGTTCTGTTATAATCTCTACCCGGCACAGCCAGAAGAGGACTGGCCACCCCACATAGCCCGGTTCCTCTCTAGGTTTCTTCCTAGGTTTTGGCCTTTCTAGGGAGTTTTTCCTAGCCACCGTGCTTTTACACCTGCATTGTTTGCTGTTTGGGGTTTTAGGCTGGGTTTCTGTACAGCACTTTGAGATATCAGCTGATGTACGAAGGGCTATATAAATAAATTTGATTTGATTTGATTTGCTTGTTGATGGGTTAACAACGAGGGGCATTAGCATAGCCTGATAAATCCCACCCTGGGCTCCAGGCCCCTATAGAACCTATAGTTCCAGCATCAGAGAACTGGAGAACTGGAAGGAAAGGCGGCCAAAGGAAGAATTGGTTTTGAGGGTGACCAGAGAGATATACCTGCTGGAGCGCATGCTACAGGTGGGTGCTGCTATGGTGACCAGCGAGCTGAGATAAGGGGGGACTTTACCTAGCAGGGTCTTGTAGATGACCTGGAGCCATTGGGTTTGGCGACGAGTATGAAGCGATGGACAATCAACGAGAGCGTACAGGTCGCAGTGGTGGGTAGTATATGGAGCTTTGGTGACAAAACGGATGGCACTGTGATAGACTGCATCCAATTTATTGAGTAGAGTGTTGGAGGCCATTTTGTAAATGACATCGCCGAAGTCGAGGATCGGTAGGATGGTCAGTTTTACAAGGGCATGTTTGGCAGCATGTTGCGAAATAGGAAGCCAATTCTAGATTTCACTTTGGATTGGAGATGTTTGATGTGAGTCTGGAAGGAGAGTTTACAGTCTAACCAGACACCTAGGTACTTGTAGTTGTCCACATATTCTAAGTCAGAACCGTCCAGAGTGGTGACGTTGGATGGGCGGGCAGGTGCAGGCAACGATCGGTTGAAGAGCATGCATTTAGTTTTACTTGTATTTAAGAGCAATTGGATGTCACGGAAGGAGAGTTGTATGGCATATGTGGTAGTAGAGTAGCGGCCTGAGGGAACACACTTAATTAATGTTTTGTGAAATGTAATGTTAAATAAATTGTAAAGCTACCTTAATTTTTCTGGACCCTAGGAAGAGAAGCTGCTGCCTTGGCAGGAAGTAATGTGGATCCATAATAAACCCCAGGAAGAGTAGCTACTGCCTTGGCAGGAACTAATGGGGTTCCATGATAAACCCCAGAAAGAGTAGCTGTTGCCTTGGCAGGAACTAATGGGGATCCATAAAATGAACAAATACCAACCCAAGCCTACGTGATTCAAGTAGATCTCACTGTTGCCCCTAGTGGCCAGTTTTGAATCCAATTTCGAAATTGGAAAATGGCAGCCTATTCCCTAGAAAGTACACTATTTTAGATCAAGTCTTTGGTCAAAAGTAGTGAACTATGGATGGATTAGTGTGCCATTTTGGCCACAGGAGTTTATCTCCCTGACCAGCACACTGTGGTCCAACTATACTCACAAAGCCTCCTAGCCGTGGTGTGACAACCCCATCGCAAAGCATCTCTGTGGCTTTAGAAGATCTATTGTGGTAAAATAAGCAGCCTGCCAGTGGTCATACAAACCAGACCCTTATATCTAACAGAGCCCCGAGTGCTGTGTGTGTGTGTGTGTGTGTGTGTGTGTGTGTGTGTGTGTGTGTGTGTGTGTGTGTGTGTGTGTGTGTGTGTGTGTGTGTGTGTGTGTGTGTGTGTGTGTGTGCCTTGCAGACAGAAACCTTTAGATCACAGCGGAAAAATTTGATAGAAAAACCCTGCATTTCACTGTGTTGGCCACTTTTCCATCAAAGAGGAAGGACATCGCAATGGAAATAGGATCACACACACACACACACACACACACACACACACACACACACACACACACACACACACACACACACACACACACACACACACACACACACACACACACACACACACACACACAGAGGACAGGATACTGTTACACAGTCAGTGGCACACACAACCCAGCGGCGTCAGTCTCCAGTCGGCCATCTGTTCCTCCAGTCGTTCTATCATCTGTTCCTCCAGTCGTTCCTCTGTTCCTCCAGTCGTTCTATCATCTGTTCCTCCAGTCGTCCTATCATCTGTTCCTCCAGTCGTTCTATCATCTGTTCCTCCAGTCGTTCTATCATCTGTTCCTCCAGTCGTTCTATCTGTTCCTCCAGTCGTTCTACCATCTGTTCCTCCAGTCGTTCTGTCATCTGTTCCTCCAGTCGTTCTATCATCTGTTCCTCCAGTCGTTCTATCATCTGTTCCTCCAGTCGTTCTATCATCTGTTCCTCCAGTCGTTCTATCTGTTCCTCTCGTCATCATCTGTTCCGTCTTTATCATCTGTTCCTCCAGTCGTTCTATCATCTGTTCCTCCAGTCGTTCTATCATCTGTTCCTCCAGTCGTTCTATCATCTGTTCCTCCAGTCGTTCTATCATCTGTTCCTCCAGTCGTTCTATCATCTGTTCCTCCAGTCGTTCTATCATCTGTTCCTCCAGTCGTTCTATCATCTGTTCCTCCAGTCGTTCTATCATCTGTTCCTCCAGTCGTTCTATCATCTGTTCCTCCAGTCGTTCTATCATCTGTTCCTCCAGTCGTTCTATCATCTGTTCCTCCAGTCGTTTATCATCTGTTCCTCCAGTCGTTCTATCATCTGTTCCTCCAGTCGTTCTATCATCTGTTCCTCCAGTCGTTCTATCATCTGTTCCTCCAGTCGTTCTACCATCTGTTCCTCCAGTCGTTCTATCATCTGTTCCTCCAGTCGTTCTTCCTATCATCTGTTCCTCCAGTCGTTCTATCATCTGTTCCTCCAGTCGTTCTGTCATCTGTTCCTCCAGTCGTTCTATCATCTGTTCCTCCAGTCGTTCTATCATCTGTTCCTCCAGTCGTTCTGTCATCTGTTCCTCCAGTCGTTCTATCATCTGTTCCTCCAGTCGTTCTATCATCTGTTCCTCCAGTCGTTCTATCATCTGTTCCTCCAGTCGTTCTATCATCTGTTCCTCCAGTCGTTCTATCATCTGTTCCTCCAGTCGTTCTATCATCTGTTCCTCCAGTCGTTCTATCATCTGTTCCTCCAGTCGTTCTATCATCTGTTCCTCCAGTCGTTCTATCATCTGTTCCTCCAGTCGTTTTATCATCTGTTCCTCCAGTCGTTCTATCATCTGTTCCTCCAGTCGTTCTATCATCTGTTCCTCCAGTCGTTCTATCATCTGTTCCTCCAGTCGTTCTACCATCTGTTCCTCCAGTCGTTCTATCATCTGTTCCTCCAGTCGTTCCTCCAGTCGTCCTATCATCTGTTCCTCCAGTCGTTCTATCATCTGTTCCTCCAGTCGTTCTATCATCTGTTCCTCCAGTCGTTCTATCATCTGTTCCTCCAGTCGTTCCTCCAGTCGTTCTATCATCTGTTCCTCCAGTCGTTCCTCCAGTCGTTCTATCATCTGTTCCTCCAGTCGTTCTATCATCTGTTCCTCCAGTCGTTCTATCATCTGTTCCTCCAGTCGTTCTATCATCTGTTCCTCCAGTCGTTCTGTCATCTGTTCCTCCAGTCGTTCTATCATCTGTTCCTCCAGTCGTTCTATCATCTGTTCCTCCAGTCGTTCTATCTGTTCCTCCAGTCGTTCTATCATCTGTTCCTCCAGTCGTTCTATCATCTGTTCCTCCAGTCGTTCTATCATCTGTTCCTCCAGTCGTTCTATCATCTGTTCCAGTCGTCCTATCATCTGTTCCTCCAGTCGTTCTATCATCTGTTCCTCCAGTCGTTCCTCCAGTCATCTGTTCCTCCAGTCGTTCTATCATCTGTTCCTCCAGTCTGTTCTATCATCTGTTCCTCCAGTCGTTTATCATCTGTTCCTCCAGTCGTCCTATCATCTGTTCCTCCATCATCTGTTCCTCCAGTCGTTCTATCATCTGTTCCTCCAGTCGTCCTACCATCTGTTCCTCCAGTCGTTCTGTCATCTGTTCCTCCAGTCGTTCTATCTCTGTTCCTCCAGTCGTTCTATCATCTGTTCCTCCAGTCGTTCTATCATCTGTTCCTCCAGTCGTTCTATCATCTGTTCCTCCAGTCGTTCTATCATCTGTTCCTCCAGTCGTTCTATCATCTGTTCCTCCAGTCGTCGTCTATCATCTGTTCCTCCAGTCGTTCTGTCATCTGTTCCTCCAGTCGTTCTATCATCTGTTCCTCCAGTCGTTCTACCATCTGTTCCTCCAGTCGTTCTATCATCTGTTCCTCCAGTCGTTCTATCATCTGTTCCTCCAGTCGTCCTATCATCTGTTCCTCCAGTCGTTCTATCATCTGTTCCTCCAGTCGTCCTATCATCTGTTCCTCCAGTCGTCCTACCATCTGTTCCTCCAGTCGTTCTATCATCTGTTCCTCCAGTCGTCCTATCATCTGTTCCTCCAGTCGTTCTATCATCTGTTCCTCCAGTCGTCCATCTGTTCCTCCAGTCATCTGTTCCTCCAGTCGTTTCCTCCATCATCTGTTCCTCCAGTCGTTTTATCATCTGTTCCTCCAGTCGTTCTATCATCTGTTCCTCCAGTCGTTCTATCATCTGTTCCTCCAGTCATTTTATCTCTGTTCCTCCATCATCTGTTCCTCCAGTCATTCTATCATATGTTCCTCCAGTCGTTCTATCATCTGTTCCTCCAGTCGTTCTATCATCTGTTCCTCCAGTCGTTCTATCTGTTCCTCCAGTCGTTCTATCATCTGT
Source organism: Oncorhynchus keta (assembly GCF_023373465.1). Classification (NCBI taxonomy): domain Eukaryota; kingdom Metazoa; phylum Chordata; class Actinopteri; order Salmoniformes; family Salmonidae; genus Oncorhynchus; species Oncorhynchus keta. Next base: position 8,512,886 of record NC_068444.1, read on the forward strand.
TCCTCCAGTCGTTCCTCCAGTCGGCCATCTGTTCCTCCAGTCGTTCTATCATCTGTTCCTCCAGTCGTTCTATCATCTGTTCCTCCAGTCGTTCTCCTCCAGTCGTTCTATCATCTGTTCCTCCAGTCGTTCTATCATCTGTTCCTCCAGTCGTTATATCATCTGTTCCTCCAGTCGTTCTATCATCTGTTCCTCCAGTCGTTCATCTGTTCCTCCAGTCGTTCTATCATCTGTTCCTCCAGTCGTTCTATCATCTGTTCCTCCAGTCGTTCCTCCAGTCGGCCATCTGTTCCTCCAGTCGTTCTATCATCTGTTCCTCCAGACGTTCTGTCATCTGTTCCTCCAGTCGTTCTATCATCTGTTCCTCCAGTCGTTCTACCATCTGTTCCTCCAGTCGTTCTACCATCTGTTCCTCCAGTCGTTCTATCATCTGTTCCTCCAGTCGTTCCTCCAGTCGTCCTATCATCTGTTCCTCCAGTCGTTCTATCATCTGTTCCTCCAGTCGTTCTATCATCTGTTCCTCCAGTCATTCTATCATCTGTTCCTCCAGTCGTTCTATCATCTGTTCCTCCAGTCGTTCCCTATCATCTGTTCCTCCAGTTTTCATCTGTTCTCATTGTCAGATCTAATTCTGTTCATTTCAGTTTTTACCAAAACTTTTAATCTTTAGTTTAAAAATGTGACAGTTTATTTGGCTGCTGCTGCAGTTCAGGCTCGTATTGTAATGAAGTGTTTCAAGACATCAGATTATCTAATATAGGCTAAAACACATCAGATTATCTAATATAGGCTAAAACACATCAGATTATCTAATATAGGCTAAAACACATCAGATTATCTAATATAGGCTAAAACACATCAGATTATCTAATATAGGCTAAAACACATCAGATTATCTAATATAGGCTAAAACACATCAGATTATCTAATATAGGCTAAAACACATCAGATTATCTAATATAGGCTGAACACATCAGATTATCTAATATAGGCTAAAACACATCAGATTATCTAAAACAGGCTGAACACATCAGATTATCTAAAACAGGCTGAACACATCAGATTATCTAATATAGGCTAAAACACATCAGATTATCTAAAACAGGCTGAACACATCAGATTATCTAAAACAGGCTGAACACATCAGATTATCTAATACAGGCTGAACACATCAGATTATCTAAAACAGGCTGAACACATCAGATTATCTAATACAGGCTGAACACATCAGATTATCTAATACAGGCTGAACACATCAGATTATCTAAAACAGGCTGAACACATCAGATTATCTAATACAGGCTGAACACGTCAGATTATATAAAACAGGCTGAACACGTCAGATTATATAGAACAGGCTGAACACATCAGATTATCTAATACAGGCTGAACACGTCAGATTATATAAAACAGGCTGAACACGTCAGATTATATAGAACAGGCTGAACACATCAGATTATCTAATACAGGCTGAACACATCAGATTATCTAATACAGGCTGAACACGTCATATTATCTAATACAGGCTGAACACATCAGATTATCTAATACAGGCTGAACACATCAGATTATCTAATACAGGCTGAACACATCAGATTATCTAATACAGGCTGAACACATCAGATTATCTAATACAGGCTGAACACATCAGATTATCTAAAACAGGCTGAACACATCAGATTATCTAAAACAGGCTGAACACATCAGATTATCTAAAACAGGCTGAACACATCAGATTATCTAATACAGGCTGAACACATCAGATTATCTAATACAGGCTGAACACATCAGATTATCTAATACAGGCTGAACACATCAGATTATCTAATACAGGCTGAACACATCAGATTATCTAATACAGGCTGATCAGATTATCTAATACAGGCTGAACACATCAGATTATCTAATACAGGCTGAACACATCAGATTATCTAA
>NC_068444.1:8517320-8522320 GCF_023373465.1 Oncorhynchus keta
ACACACACACACACACACACATAGTTGCAAACTTTACATCACATCAGAAGCATTTTAAAAATGGGATATTTGGGGTATTTTGGCAGAGAGCCCCTTTAACTGTTTCCCCAGAGACAGGTGAACTCGTGGATACCGTCTCTGCATGCATATTGAAGGAAGATGCTAACTAGCGCTAGTGCTGGACGGTAGACTGTCATCGGAAGTAGACTTCAGTCATTGCGCTAATGCTAGTTAGCGTTGCGCTGGTGAAACTACCTCTGACTTCCCTTCTCACTGGACACAGAGATAAGTTCATCTGACACTGGGGAAGTAGACAAAGGGCCTCGTTAGCTGAAATTACCAAAGTATGCCTTTAAAATAGGCTCCATGCCAGCTCTCTGACATCAAGTGTCTCTCTGTGGGTGGACAGGATGTTACCACAGAGAGATACTGTACTAGGCTGAAGAGGTGGGTCTCAGTGTAGAGGCAGGCTGTGGCCCTCTGTTTCCCTGTGTGTTATTGTATATATATACATATATATGTGTAGCATCATGTGGAGATAACATACAATACTTAGCAGAGGCCAGAATTAGTGAGTGTAATGTTTACTGTTCATTTATATGGTTATTTACCTTTTTGTTTATTATATATTTCATGTAAACATATGTCTCCCTTCCCATTCAAGCCCTTTGAATTTAATTTAATTAAATTGAGAGAGAGAACGAGGAGAGAGACGAAGGGAAGGATAGTGAGAGCCAGATGTTTATCTGTACTGAGTATGCCCTGCGGAGGCTGATACAGTATGATACGAGGCTGATGGGTTGTGTGCAACTGGCATGGCGTTCAAAGACTGCCGCTGGTCTTTTGAAGTCGGTGGCACCCCCCTCCCCATTTGAACCGTTGGCAGCGTCTAGTGTGTGTGTGTGTGTGTGTGTGTGCGTGTGTGTGTGTGTGTGTGTGTGTGTGTGTGTGTGTGTGTGTGTGTGTGTGTGTGTGTGTGTGTGTGTGTGTGTGTGTGTGTGTGTGTGTGTGTGTGTGTGTGTGCCACAGGGAGCGGCACCACACAGGATGGGGGAGACGGGGTTGGCCTCATCTGCTGCTGAGAGACATGACTAAATACTAAAAACCCTGCTGAGGCTTGACCATTGCTCAGTGAGACACACCTACTACAACATTATCACGGAAGACAGGGGATATCCCCACCACTGAAACACCTCTCAGTCTCATACTATAACATCGAGGGCAGATTAAAGAGTATTCTCAAGTGAGTTAATAGGACCTAAAATAAAAGCAAACCCAGTCAGCCCCAAACTACTGATAGAGGAGGTGGAGACACCACCCAGTCAGCCTCATACTACTGATAGAGGAGAAGGAGACACCACCCAGTCAGCCTCATACGACTGATAGAGGAGAAGGAGACACCACCCAGTCAGCCTCATACTACTGAGACACCACCCAGTCAGCCTCATACTACTGATAGAGGAGAAGGAGACACCACCCAGTCAGCCTCATACTACTGATAGAGGAGGTGAAGAGAGACACCACCCAGTCAGCCTCATACTACTGATAGAGGAGAAGGAGACACCACCCAGTCAGCCTCATACTACTGATAGAGGAGAAGGAGACACCACCCAGTCAGCCTCATACTACTGATAGAGGAGAAGAGACACCACCCAGTCAGCCTCATACTACTGATAGAGGAGAAGGAGACACCACCCAGTCAGCCTCATACTACTGATAGAGGAGAAGGAGACACCACCCAGTCAGCCTCATACTACTGATAGAGAGAGAAGGAGACACCACCCAGTCAGCCTCATACTACTGATAGAGGAGAAGGAGACACCACCCAGTCAGCCTCATACTACTGATAGAGGAGAGTGGAGACACCACCCAGTCAGCCTCATACTACTGATAGAGGAGGTGGAGACACCACCCAGTCAGCCTCATACTACTGATAGAGAGGAGAAGGAGACACTCCCAGTCAGCCTCATACTACTGATAGAGGGAGAAGGGAGACACCACCCAGTCAGCCTCATACTACTGATAGAGGAGAAGGAGACACCACCCAGTCAGCCTCATACTACTGATAGAGGAGAAGGAGACACCACCCAGTCAGCCTCATACTACTGATAGAGGAGAAGGAGACACCACCCAGTCAGCCTCATACTACTGATAGAGGAGAAGGAGACACCACCCAGTCAGCCTCATACTACTGATAGAGGAGAAGGAGACACCACCCAGTCAGCCTCATACTACTGATAGAGGAGAAGGAGACACCACCCAGTCAGCCTCATACTACTGATAGAGGAGGTGGAGACACCACCCAGTCAGCCTCATACTACTGATAGAGGAGAAGGAGACACCACCCAGTCAGCCTCATACTACTGATAGAGGAGGTGGAGAAGGAGACACCACCCAGTCAGCCTCATACTACTGATAGAGGAGGTGGAGACACCACCCAGTCAGCCTCATACTACTGATAGAGGAGGTGGAGAAGGAGACACCACCCAGTCAGCCTCATACTACTGATAGAGGAGAAGGAGACACCAGCCTCATACTACTGATAGAGGAGAAGGAGACACCACCCAGTCAGCCTCATACTACTGATAGAGGAGAAGGAGACACCACCCAGTCAGCCTCATACTACTGATAGAGGAGAAGGAGACACCACCCAGTCAGCCTCATACTACTGATAGAGGAGAAGGAGACACCACCCAGTCAGCCTCATACTACTGATAGAGGAGGTGGAGCCTCATACTACTGATAGAGGAGGTGGAGACACCACCCAGTCAGCCTCATACTACTGATAGAGGAGGGAGACACCACCCAGTCAGCCTCATACTACTGAGACACCACCCAGTCAGCCTCATACTACTGATAGAGGAGGTGGAGACACCACCCAGTCAGCCTCATACTACTGATAGAGGAGAAGGAGACACCACCCAGTCAGCCTCATACTACTGATAGAGGAGAAGGAGACACCACCCAGTCAGCCTCATACTACTGATAGAGGAGAAGGAGACACCACCCAGTCAGCCTCATACTACTGATAGAGGAGAAGGAGACACCACCCAGTCAGCCTCATACTACTGATAGAGGAGAAGGAGACACCACCCAGTCAGCCTCATACTACTGATAGAGGAGGAGACACCACCCAGTCAGCCTCATACTACTGATAGAGGAGAAGGAGACACCACCCAGTCAGCCTCATACTACTGATAGAGGAGAAGGAGACACCACCCAGTCAGCCTCATACTACTGATAGAGGAGAAGGAGACACCACCCAGTCAGCCTCATACTACTGATAGAGGAGGTGGAGACACCACCCAGTCAGCCTCATACTACTGATAGAGGAGGTGGAGACACCACCCAGTCAGCCTCATACTACTGATAGAGGAGGTGGAGACACCACCCAGTCAGCCTCATACTACTGATAGAGGAGGTGGAGACACCACCCAGTCAGCCTCATACTACTGATAGAGGAGGTGGAGGTAGAGACACCACCCAGTCAGCCTCATACTACTGATAGAGGAGGTCAGCCTCATACTACTGAGAGGAGGTGGAGACACCACCCAGTCAGCCTCATACTACTGATAGAGGAGAAGGAGACACCACCCAGTCAGCCTCATACTACTGATAGAGGAGAAGGAGACACCACCCAGTCAGCCTCATACTACTGATAGAGGAGAAGGAGACTGATAGAGATAGAGAGAGGAGACACCACCCAGTCAGCCTCATACTACTGATAGAGGAGAAGGAGACACCACCCAGTCAGCCTCATACTACTGATAGAGGAGAAGGAGACACCACCCAGTCAGCCTCATACTACTGATAGAGGAGAAGGAGACACCACCCAGTCAGCCTCATACTACTGATAGAGGAGGTGGAGAAGGAGACACCACCCAGTCAGCCTCATACTACTGATAGAGGAGAAGGAGACACCACCCAGTCAGCCCCATACTACTGATAGAGGAGAAGGAGACACCACCCAGTCAGCCTCATACTACTGATAGAGGAGAAGGAGACACCACCCAGTCAGCCTCATACTACTGATAGAGGAGGTGGAGACACCACCCAGTCAGCCTCATACTACTGATAGAGGAGAAGGAGACACCACCCAGTCAGCCTCATACTACTGATAGAGGAGAAGGAGACACCACCCAGTCAGCCTCATACTACTGATAGAGGAGGTGGAGACACCACCCAGTCAGCCTCATACTACTGATAGAGGAGGTGGAGACACCACCCAGTCAGCCTCATACTACTGATAGAGGAGGTGCCTCATACTACTGAGACACACCACCCAGTCAGCCTCATACTACTGATAGAGGAGGTGGAGACACCACCCAGTCAGCCTCATACTACTGATAGAGAGACACCACCCAGTCAGCCTCATACTACTGATAGAGGAGAAGGAGACACCACCCAGTCAGCCTCATACTACTGATAGAGGAGGTGGAGACACCACCCAGTCAGCCTCATACTACTGATAGAGGAGGTGAAGGAGACACCACCCAGTCAGCCTCATACTACTGATAGAGGAGAAGGAGACACCACCCAGTCAGCCTCATACTACTGATAGAGGAGGTGGAGAACCACCCAGTCAGCCTCATACTACTGATAGAGGAGAAGGAGACACCACCCAGTCAGCCTCATACTACTGATAGAGGAGGTCAGAGATAGGGAGAGACACCACCCAGTCAGCCTCATACTACTGATAGAGGAGAAGGAGACACCACCCAGTCAGCCTCATACTACTGATAGAGGAGGTGGAGACACCACCCAGTCAGCCTCATACTACTGATAGAGGAGAAGGAGACACCACCCAGTCAGCCTCATACTACTGATAGAGGAGGTGGAGACACCACCCAGTCAGCCTCATACTACTGATAGAGGAGAAGGAGACACCACCCAGTCAGCCTCATACTACTGATAGAGGAGGTGGAGACACCACCCAGTCAGCCTCATACTACTGATAGAGGAGGTGGAGACACCACCCAGTCAGCCTCATACTACTGATA
>NC_068444.1:8527320-8547320 GCF_023373465.1 Oncorhynchus keta
ACTGTCAACCAAGAGTCAAGACTACATTACCCATCCCCCCCAACACTGTCAACCAAGAGTCAAGACTACATTACCCATCCCCCAACACTGTCAACCAAGAGTCAAGACTACATTACCCATCCCCCAACACTGTCAACCAAGAGTCAAGACTACATTACCCATCCCCCCAACACTGTCAACCAAGAGTCAAGACTACATTCCCCATCCCCCCACACTGTCAACCAAGAGTCAAGACAACATTACCCATCCCCCAACACGGCCAACCAAGAGTCAAGACTACATTACCCTTCCCCCAACACTGTCAACCAAGAGTCAAGACTACATTACCCATCCCCCAACACTGTCAACCAAGAGTCAAGACTACATTACCCATCCCCCAACACTGTCAACCAAGAGTCAAGACTACATTACCCATCCCCCAACACTGTCAACCAAGAGTCAAGACTACATTACCCATCCCCCCAACACTGTCAACCAAGAGTCAAGACTACATTACCCATCCCCCCCAACACTGTCAACCAAGAGTCAAGACTACATTACCCATCCCCCAACACTGTCAACCAAGAGTCAAGACTACATTACCCATCCCCCAACACTGTCAACCAAGAGTCAAGACTACATTACCCATCCCCCAACACTGTCAACCAAGAGTCAAGACTACATTACCCATCCCCCAACACTGTCAACCAAGAGTCAAGACTACACTACCCATTCCCCCAACACTGTCAACCAAGAGTCAAGACTACATTACCCATCCCCCCCCAACACTGTCAACCAAGAGTCAAGACTACATTACCCATCCCCCCTCAACACTGCCTCTCTCTCCTCTCTGACTCCCTCTCTCCTCTATTTCTGCCTCTCTCCCTCTGTTTCTGCCTCTCTCTCTCTCTCTCTCTCTTTCTCTCTCTCTCTCTCCTCTCTCTCTCTCTCTCTCTCTCTCTCTCCTCTCTCTCTCTCTCTCTCTCTCTCTCTCTCTCTCTCTCTCTGCCTCTCTCTCTCTGTGCCTCTCTCTCTCTCTGTTTCTGCCTCTCTCTCTCTCTGTTCTGCCTCTCTCTCTCTCTGTTCTCTCTCTCTCTCTCTCTGCCTCTCTCTGTTTCTCTCTCTCTCTGTCTCTGTCTCTGTCTCTGTCTCTGTTTCTGTCTCTCTCCCTCTGTTCTGCCTCTCTCTCTCTCTGTTTCTGCCTCTCTCTCTCTCTCTCTCTCTCTCTCTCTCTGTTTCTCTCCTCTGTTTCTGCCTCTCTCTGTTTCTGCCTCTCTCTCTCCCTCTGTTTCTGTCTCTCTCTCCCTCTGTTTCTGCCTCTCTCTCCCTCTGTTCTGTCTCTCTCTCCCTCTGGTTCTGCCTCTCTCTCTCTCTTCTGCCTCTCTCTCTCTCTCTCTCTGTCTCTGTCTCTGTCTCTCTCTGTCTCTCTCTCTCTCTCTCTCTCTCTCTCTCTCTCTCTCTCTCTCTGTGTGCTATCCTCTCTATCTCAGCAGCCCATATTCAGTCAACATGGTGTCTGTGGGCTCAGCTATTTGACAGGCAGGATTTGTTCTGCTCCGTCCCCTGTCAAGCTAATGGAAAAAGAACGAGGGCCAAATAAATGGAAGGAGAGGTGGATGAATAGATGAAGAGGGGTATGAATGAAAGTCTAATCTGTTAAGAGACCTCAAAAGGGCCAGGGAGCTCAAAGGATACCAGGGATATATCTCTTTGTCAGATCAAGACATAAATGTACCTATGTACTGTATGTATGGGAGGGGAAACACACAATGGCTCTGTAATGCCTTTGTATCCGGGCCTGTAGGCCTGCCATCAGTCTAGAGACAGCCCTCGGAAATTGACGAGCTACTACTTCATAGTTGTATGATCAAATCAAATCGAAATTTATTTGTCACATGCGCCGAATACAACAAGTGTCGACCTTAACGTGAAACGTTGATTTACAAGCTCTTAACGGTGCAGTTCAAGAAGATAAATGAACTATTTTTTTTTTTAAAGTTAAAGATCAAAAAGTACCACAATAACGACACTATATACAGGGGGTACCGGTCCCGAGTCAATGTGGAGACTATATACAGGAGGTACCGGTACCGAGTCAGTGTGGAGACTATATACAGGAGGTACCGGTACCGAGTCAGTGTGGAGACTATATACAGGAGGTACCGGTACCGAGTCAGTGTGGAGACTATATACAGGAGGTACCGGTACCGAGTCAGTGTGGAGACTATATACAGGAGGTACCGGTACCGAGTCAGTGTGGAGACTATATACAGGAGGTACCGGTACCGAGTCAGTGTGGAGACTATATACAGGAGGTACCGGTACAGAGTCAGTGTGGAGACTATATACAGGGTAGGTACCAGTGTGGAGACCAGAGTCAGTGTGGAGACTATATACAGGAGGTACCGGTACCGAGTCAGTGTGGAGACTATATACAGGAGGTACCAGTGTGGAGACTAGAGTCAGTGTGGAGACTATATACAGGAGGTACCGGTACCGAGTCAGTGTGGAGACTATATACAGGAGGTACCGGTACCGAGTCAGTGTGGAGACTATATACAGGAGGTACCGGTACCGAGTCAGTGTGGAGACTATATACAGGGGTAGTCAGTCAGTGGAGGCTATATACAGGGGGTACCGGTACAGTGAGTCAGTGTGGAGACTATATACAGGGGTACCGGTACCGAGTCAGTGTGGAGGCTATATACAGGAGACTATATACAGGAGGTACCGGTACCGAGTCAGTGTGGAGACTATATACAGGAGGTACCGGTACCGAGTCAGTGTGGAGACTATATACAGGAGGTACCGGTACCGAGTCAGTGTGGAGACTATATACAGGAGGTACCGGTACCGAGTCAGTGTGGAGACTATATACAGGAGGTACCGGTACAGAGTCAGTGTGGAGACTATATACAGGAGGTACCGGTACCGAGTCAGTGTGGAGACTATATACAGGAGGTACCGGTACAGAGTCAGTGTGGAGACTATATACAGGAGGTACCGGTACCGAGTCAGTGTGGAGACTATATACAGGAGGTACCGGTACCGAGTCAGTGTGGAGACTATATACAGGAGGTACCGGTACCGAGTCAGTGTGGAGACTATATACAGGAGGTACCGGTACCGAGTCAGTGTGGAGACTATATACAGGAGGTACCGGTACCGAGTCAGTATATACAGGAGGTGGAGAGACTATATACAGGGGGTATAGTGTGGAGGCTATATACAGGAGTGTGGAGACTATATACAGGAGGTACCGGTACCGAGTCAGTGTGGAGACTATATACAGGAGGTACCGGTACCGAGTCAGTGTGGAGACTATATACAGGAGGTACCGGTACCGAGTCAGTGTGGAGACTATATACAGGAGGTACCGGTACAGAGTCAGTGTGGAGACTATATACAGGAGGTACCGGTACCGAGTCAGTGTGGAGACTATATACAGAGTCAGTGTGGAGGCTATATACAGGAGGTACCGGTACCGAGTCAGTGTGGAGACTATATACAGGGGGTACCGGTACCGAGTCAGTGTGGAGGCTATATACAGGAGGTACCGGTACCGAGTCAGTGTGGAGACTATATACAGGGGGTACCGGTACCGAGTCAGTGTGGAGGCTATATACAGGGGGTACCGGTACCGAGTCAGTGTGGAGGCTATATACAGGAGGTACCGGTACCGAGTCAGTGTGGAGACTATATACAGGAGGTACCGGTACCGAGTCAGTGTGGAGACTATATACAGGAGGTACCGGTACCGAGTCAGTGTGGAGGCTATATACAGGAGGTACCGGTACCGAGTCAGTGTGGAGGCTATATACAGGGGGTACCGATACAGAGTCAATGTGGAGGCTATATACAGGGGGTAGGTACGGGTAGGCTATATACAGAGTCAGTGTGGAGGCTATATACAGGGGGTACCGGTACAGAGTCAATGTGGAGGCTATATACAGGGGGTACCGGTACAGAGTCAGTGTGGAGGCTATATACAGGGGGTACCGGTACAGAGTCAATGTGGAGGCTATATACAGGGGGTACCGGTACAGAGTCAATGTGGAGGCTATATACAGGGGGTACCGGTACCGAGTCAATGTGGAGGCTATATACAGGGGGTACGGGTACCGAGTCAGTGTGGAGACTATATACAGGGGGTACCGATACAGAGTCAATGTGGAGGCTATATACAGGGGGTACCGGTACCGAGTCAGTGTGGAGACTATATACAGGGGGTACCGATACAGAGTCAATGTGGAGGCTATATACAGGGGGTACATATAATAAACATCGAGCAGCAGCATTGTAGAAAACAAACGGGGGGGGGGTCAATGTAATTATCCAGTGGCCATCTGATTTATTGTTCTGCAGTCTTTTGGCATGGGGGTGGGGGGTGGGGGGTAGAAGCTGGTAAGAAGCCTTTTGGACCCAGACTTAGCGCTCTGGTACCGCTTACCGTGCGGTAGCAGAGAAAACAGTCTATGACTTGGGTGACTGGAGTCTCTGACAATTTTATGGTCTTTCCTCTGACATCGTGGATGGCAGGAAGCTTGACGATAACAACACACACACACACACACACACACACACACACACACACACACACACACACACACACACACAGTAAAGTGGTTACCGTGATTTTGACAGTAGCTTGCAGGCAGCTCGTGGCAAGTATCATAATGTATTTAATTTTACAGTACACCTATCATAATATAGATACGGTATCAAAGCAAATTCTGTGTAATGACAAAGTATTATACTGTAAAATGTACTGTATTATACTGTAAAATGTACTGTATTATACTGTAAAATGTACTGTATTATACTGTAAAATGTACTGTATTATACTGTAAAATGTACTGTATTATACTGTAAAATGTACTGTATTATACTGTAAAATGTACTGTGTTATACTGTAAAATGTACTGTATTATACTGTAAAATGTACTGTATTATACTGTAAAATGTACTGTATTATACTGTAAAATGTACTGTATTGTACTGTATTGTACTGTAAAATGTACTGTATTGTACTGTAAAATGTACTGTATTGTACTGTAAAATGTACCGTATTGTACTGTAAAATGTACCGTATAATAATGTAAAATGTACTGTATTATACTGTAAAATGTACCGTATTATACTGTAAAATGTACCGTATTATACTGTAAAATGTACCGTATTGTACTGTAAAATGTACCGTATTGAACTGTAAAAATTAATGTATTGTACTGTAAAATGTACTGTATTGTACTGTAAAATGTACCGTATAATACTGTAAAATGTACTGTATTATACTGTAAAATGTACCGTATTATACTGTAAAATGTACCGTATTGTACTGTAAAATATACCGTATTATACTGTAAAATGTACTGTATTGTACTGTAAAATGTACTGTATTGTACTGTAAAATGTACTGTATTATACTGTAAAATGTACTGTATTGTACTGTAAAATGTACTGTATTGCACTGTAAAATGTACTGTATTGTACTGTAAAATGTACTGTATTATACTGTAAATGTACTGTATTGTACTGTAAAATGTACTGTATTGTACTGTAAAAAAAAGAAAAAAAATGTAAATGCTATCATAATGAATTAATTCATGAAATTTGTTGAGGGGAGGGGTTTGTTTTTCCACAGTATTTTACTGTAATTACAAGGGAATTGGTGCAAGCATGTTGGCTGCTGGGTAAGGTGTTTACACACTACAGTATTCTAGTGTTTTATTATCACTGTCACATCTAGAAGGCAAACTGGCAGAGACTACTGGACGAACAAGACCAGAAGGACATGGCAAATTGGTCAACCTTTAAAGCTTTAAAGGAATATTCCACTCCCAAAACTAAACATTTTCCCACAATGCACCATCATTTATATATTATAAATAAAACTATATTTTGGTTTTAAATACAAAATGCATCATTCCGGCTGTATTTTCGAAAGTTACATATCTTGAAAAACTTGATTGCTGACATGCCATCACGTTTTTGGGGTGTATGGACCAATGAAACACATGGCAAAGGATAATTTTGGGGTGAGTTTTCCTTTAAGACTTGCTGGCACTCTAATCTTTATATTGGTACAACATTCTCACTCAAGGGTACAACAAATATAGCCTCTTAGAAGGCACTCCTCAATTATATTTTAACATGAAAGAAAACAACAATAACATGCACCCACTTGTTAAAGTACTGTATTCTGTGGGGTGTATTTACAGGACCATTCAATATACAGAAATTCTTTCCCCACCGAAAACATTTTCCCACAATGCACCATCATTTAAAGTATTAAAGTATACTGGAGTTAAACCTTTTCAGAGTGTTTTGCTGTTGATAATACAAAAACAATTATAGGTATCATTTACAGTTTTCTGTTACAGTGTACACACACACACACACACACACACACACACACACACACACACACACACACACACACACACACACACACACACACACACACACACACACACACACACACACACACCCTATCAAAACACTGTATCGCGCCCTCTCAGCATTGTTGCACACTAAACCGCAGCAAGGACAGGGCACCTTCAATACACCTACAATTTCCTGGCACTCTGAGCCGGGCTCACTGGTATCTCCTAGAACCTGTCAGAAGAGGCCTTGACAGAGAGACCTCTGTCTGTCAGACTTTTACGATAAGAAACTTGTTTAGTGCAACTAAAACAAGAGGAGATACAGCAGTCGGGAAGAGTTGAGTCAAATAGGCAGTTGAGCCAAAGGGGTAAGTTGAGCCAAACAGTCAGTTGAGCCAAAGGGGTAAGTTGAGCCAAACAGTCAGTTGAGCCAAAGGGGATAAGTTGAGCCAAACAGTCAGTTGAGCCAAAGGGGATACGTTGAGCCAAACAGTCAGTTGAGCCAAAGGGGATAAGTTGAGCCAAACAGTCAGTTGAGCCAAAGGGGATACGTTGAGCCAAACAGTCAGTTGAGCCAAAGGGGATAAGTTGAGCCAAACAGTCAGTTGAGCCAAAGGGGATAAGTTGGAACAAAGGGGTAAGTTGGAACAAAGGGGTACGTTGGAACAAAGGGGTAAGTTGGAACAAAGGGGTAAATTGGAACAAAGGGGTAAGTTGGAACAAAGGGATACGTTCAAATCAAATCAAATCAAATTTATTTATATAGCCCTTTATACATCAGCTGATATCTCAAAGTGCTGTACAGAAACCCAACCTAAAACCCCAAACAGCAACCAATGCAGGTGTAGAAGCACGGTGGCTAGGAAAAACTCCCTAGAAAGGCCAAAACCTAGGAAGAAACCTAGAGAGGAACCAGGATATGAGGGGTGGCCAGTCCTCCTCTGGCTGTGCCGGGTGGAGATTATAACAGAACATGCCCAAGATGTTCAAATGTTCATAAATGACCAGCATGGCCCAATAATAATAAGGCAGAATAGTTGAAACTGGAGCAGCAGCACGGCCAGGTGGACTGGGGACAGCAAGGAGTCATCTTGTCAGGTAGTCCTGAGGCATGGTCCTAGGGCTCAGGTCCTCCGAGAGAGAGAAAGAAAGAGAGAAAGAGAGAATTAGAGAGAGCACACTTAAATTCACACAGGACACCGAATGCGACAGGAGAAGTACTCCAGATATAACAAACTGACCCTAGCCCCCTGACACAAAAACTACTGCAGCATAAATACTGGAGGCTGAGACAGGAGGGGTCAGGAGACAAACAGGAAGGATATAACCCCACCCACTTTGCCAAAGCACAGCCCCCACACCACTGGAGGGATATCTTCAACCACCAATTTACCATCCTGAGACAAGGCCGAGTATAGCCCACAAAGATCTCCTCCACGGCACAACCCAAGGGGGGAGCGCCAACCCAGGCAGGAAGATCACATCAGTGACTCAACCCACTCAAGTGACGCACCCCCCCACCCCCCTCCCCTCAGGGACGGTATGAAAGAGCCCCAGTAAGCCAGTGACTCAGCCCCTGTAATAGGGTTAGAAGCAGAGAATCCCTGCAAGTTGAGCCAAAGGGGTAAGTTGAGCCAAAGGGATAAGTTGAGCCAAAGGGGTAAGTTGGAACCAAAGGGATAAGTTGAGCCAAAGGGGTAAGTTGAGCCAAACAGTCAGTTGAGCCAAAGCGATAAGTTGAGCCAAACAGTCAGTTGAGCCAAAGGGATAAGTTGAGCCAAACAGTCAGTTGAGCCAAAGGGATAAGTTGAGCCAAAGGGGTAAGTTGAGCCAAAGGGATAAGTTGAGCCAAAGGGGTAAGTTTAGCCAAACAGTCTGTTGAGCCAAAGGGATAAGTTGAGCCAAAGGGGTAAGTTGAGCCAAAGGGATAAGTTGAGCCAAACAGTCAGTTGAGCCAAAGGGATAATTTGAGCCAAAGGGGTAAGTTGAGCCAAAGGGGTAAGTTGAGCCAAAGGGGTAAGTTGAACCAACCAGTCAGTTGAGCCAAAGGGGTAAGTTGAACCAAAGGGGTAAGTTGAACCAACCAGTCAGTTGAGCCACAGGGGTAAGTTGAAAAAAAGGGGTTAGTTTAACCATCCAATGGCCACCATAACCCATACAAATTCTGATAAAATTTTGTCAGTTTTCTGCATAATATTTATAGTATTTTGGCATCATGTTGTGCAAATAAACTCAAGGCAGTGCATTGGTATTGTGACAGAGTAGACACCATCCTCCCCTGTGAATACCCCACCATCCTGCCCTAGGTATACCCCACCATCCTGCCCACCATCCTGCCCTGTGAATACCCCACCATCCTGCCCTGTGAATACCCCACCATCCTGCCCTGTGAATACCTCACCATCCTGCCCTGTGTATACCCCACCATCCTGCCCGCCATCCTGCCCTGTGAATACCCCACCATCCTGCCCACCATCCTGCCCTGTGAATACCCCACCATCCTGCCCACCATCCTGCCCTGTGAATACCCCACCATCCTGCCCTGTGAATACCCCACCATCCTGCCCTGTGAATACCTCACCATCCTGCCCTGTGTATACCCCACCATCCTGCCCGCCATCCTGCCCTGTGAATACCCCACCATCCTGCCCACCATCCTGCCCTGTGAATAACCCACCATCCTGCCCGCCATCCTGCCCTTTGTATACCCCACCATCCTGCCCACCATCCTGCCCTGTGAATACCCAACCATCCTGCCCTGTGAATACCCCACCATCCTGCCCTGTGAATACCCCACCATCCTTCCCTGTGAATACCCCACCATCCTGCCCTGTGAATACCCCACCATCCTGCCCTGTGAATACCCCACCATCCTGCCCTGTGAATACCCCACCATCCTGCCCTGTGAATACCCCACCATCCTTCCCTGTGAATACCCCACCATCCTGCCCTTTGAATACCCCACCATCCTGCCCTGTGAATACCTCACCATCCTGCCCTGTGTATACCCCACCATCCTGCCCTGTGAATACCCCACCATCCTGCCCTGTGAATACCCCACCATCCTGCCCTGTGTATACCCCAGTCTGGGATAGATGAAGAGAGGGTATGATAGAGTAGCAGAGGAACCATGATCTCATCTGATGACATGGAGTCTGACCTTCCTGAACATATCAATACCCCAGACCAGTTTCATGAGCTTAATAGCCTCAAATGCAGATAACTTGCCTATGAATACCCCAAAACAACATCTCTGTCCCGGACAACTGAGAAGAAATGGAAGGGTAAGTGCTATTGAAGAGAGATCCATCCCTGAATGTAGGCATACGTTTAACAGACAGGTGTCATACAGGTATCATGCAGGTAACAGACAGTGTCAGACAGGTATCAGACAGGAAGCAGACAGGTACATTATCATCAGATAGTATAGACAGGTATCAGACAGTTTCCTGGACGTTATCAGAACGTTATCAGACAGGTATGAGACAGGTAGCAGACAATCCAAACATGTATAATATAACAGACAGGTATCATCAGACAGTATCGGACAGGTATCAGAGAGGTATCATTCGATGGGTGTCAAACAGGTATCAGACATGTGTCAGACAGGTATCAGACGTGTATCAAACAAGTGACAGGTGTCAGACAGGTATCAGACAGGTATCAACAGTACCCAGTCCAGAGCGTCCGGCGATAGTTTACAGACCGGAACATCCTACGACGGGCCGCAGACTGGGACCTACAACAACGGGCCACATACCAGAACCTCCTACGATGGGCCGCAGACCGGGACCTACCACGACGGGCCACAGACCAGAACCTCCTACGACGGGCCACAGACCAGAATCTCCTACCATGGGTCGCAGACTGGGACCTACCACGACGGGCCACAGACCAGAACCTCCTACGATGGGCCTCAGACTGGGACCTACCACGACGGGCCACATACCAGAACCTCCTACGATGGGCCTCAGACTGGGACCTACCACGACGGGCCACAGACCAGAACCTCCTACGATGGGCCTCAGACTGGGACCTACCACGACGGGCCACATACCAGAACCTCCTACGATGGGCCTCAGACTGGGACCTACCACGACGGGCCACAGACCAGAACCTCCTACGATCGGCCTCAGACTGGGACCTACAACGACGGGCCACATACCAGAACCTCCTACGATGGGCCGCAGACCGGGACCTACCACGACGGGCCACAGACCAGAACCTCCTACGATGGGCTGTAGACCGGGACCTACCACGCGGGCCACAGACCAGAACCTCCTACGATGGGCCGTAGACTGGGACCTACCACGCGGGCCACAGACCGGAATCTCCTACGATGGGTCGCAGTCCGGATCCGCCAGAGTCTCCCTCCAATCCAGAGGCGCCACTCACTCCAGACTCGAACATCAGTCCAGTGGCGTCCTCTAGTCCGGGGTCGGTGGTGAGGGTTCCCGCTCCAGAGACATCACATAAGTGGGCCGAGTCAGAAGTGGAGCGGGGTCCATGTCCCTCACCAGAACCGCCACCGCGGAGTTATGCCCACCCAGATCCTTCTGTTTAGGGTGGTGGCCGGGAGTCCGCACCTTTGGGGGGGTTACTGTCACGCCCTGACCTTAGTATTCTTTGTTTTCTTTATTGTTTTGGTTAGGTCAGGGTGTGACATGGGTGATGTATGTGTTTTTAAACTGTCTAGGGGTTTTGTATGTTTATGGGGTTATTTACTATCTAGGTATTTTCTATGTCTATGGTTGCCTAGATTGGTTCTCAATCAGAGGCAGCTGTTTATCGTTGTCTCTGATTGGGAAACGTATTTAGGCAGCCATATTCTTTGGGTAATTCGTGGGTTATTGTCTATGTCTAGTTGCCTGTGTCTGCACTATTATATTATAGCGTCACGTTCGTTTTGTTGTTTTTTTGTAAGTTTGTTTAGTGTTTTCTTCATTAAATAAGTATGTACTCACATCACGCTGCGCCTTGGTCACCTCCATACCACGAACGTGATGCACCTGTACTGACCTCGCTTTCTGGATGATAGCGGTGTGATCAGGCAGTGGCTTGGGTGGTTGTTGTCCTTGATGATCTTTTTGGCCTTCCTGTGGCTTGGCTGTAGGTGTCCTGGAGGGCAGGTAGTTTGCTCTGTAGAGCCATGCGGTTGAGGGTGGTGCAGTTGCCTTACCAGGTGGTGATACGGCACAACAGGATGCTCTGAATTGTGCATCTGTAAAAGTTTGTGAATGTTTAAGGTGCCAAGCCAAATTTCTTCTGCCTCCTGAGGTTGAAGAGGCGCTGTTGCGGCTTCTTCACCACACTGTCTATGATCAGATCGTCAGTGATGTGTCAGTGATGTGTACGCCGAGGAACTTGAAGCTTTCCACCTTCTCCACTACTGTCCCGTCGATGTGGATAGGGGCCACAATCAGCGCCTTTGTTTTGTCGACTTTGAGTGAAAGGTTATTTTCTTGGCACCCTCACCACCTCCCTACAGATGTTCGATGGGGTTCAAGTCCGGTCTCTGGCTGGGCCTTCAAGGACATTCAGAGACATGTCCCGAAACTACTCCTGCGTTGTCTTGACTGTGTTCCTAAGGTCGTTGTCCTGTTGGAAGGTGAACCTTCTCCCCAGACTGCGGTCTTGAGCGCTCTGGAGCAGGTTTTCATCAAGAATCTCTCTCTACTTTGCTCCGTTCATCTTTCCCTCGATCCTGACTAGTCTCCCAGTCCCTGCCGCTGAAAAACATCCCCACGGCATGCTGCCACCACCATGTTTCACCATAGGGATGGTGCCAGGTTTCCTCCAGATGTGACACTTGGCATTCAGGCCAATAGAGATCAAATCTTGGTTTAATCTGACCAGAGAATCTTGTTTCTCAATGTTTGAGAGTCCTTTATGTGTCTTTTGGAAAACTCAAAGTGGGCTGCCATTTCAGACACACACTCAGGTACTCCCTATTCCTTCAGACAAACATTGTCTGGTGTCTACTTTATGTTCATGGTACATCCCAAATGGCACACATTGTGTCCATTGGGCTCTGGTGAAACGTAATGCACTATGTAGGGATGCCATTTAGGACACACAGACTGTCTGCTTGTCTACTTGATGTTCACCTTTCTCACATGAGAGAGCAAAATTAATATTTCAGGCTTCAGATATCCCTCAAATGTGCTCACACCGTACAGGGGATGTCTATTCTGTGCGAACACTTCAGCTCTGTATCAAAGAACATTAGACTGGATGCCCATCAATGAGGATATGAAATACTATGCTGTCAGCCTGGCAGGGAAACAACACCTTTCATCTTCTCTCGGCTTCATCTTCTTGTCCTCCCTTTCTCTGATACATGTGTAAATATTGGACTATAAATTGTACCTTCTCGTATTATATTTATGCTAAAACATCTATTCTGTTCTACTGAGCCATTTACTTCTTGTTCATATTCTTTTTTTTGTTTTACTATTTATTATTGTTGTTGTAGTCGAGAAGGAACCTGCAAGTAAGCATTTCATTGGACGGTGTCTGACGTGTGTTTCCTGTACATACGACCAATAAAACTTTAAAACAAGTCTGGTCCCGTAACTATGTAAATTATTTATTCTCGTGCCGACATGTTGCGAACATATTGGACAAGAGCGGCTATTATTAAAGATGTCTTTTGACAGAGGAAAGTGGTGCCTTGTTCTTCGATGATTGTTGTGATTGACGACGTGTATCACAGTGTAGTCAGTGGGCCTTGAGGTTTATCACATTGTAGTCAGTAGGCCTTAAGGTGTATTACAGTGTAGTCAGTGGGCCTTGAGGTTTATCACAGTGTAGTCAGTGGGCCTTAAGGTTTATCACATTGTAGTCAGTAGGCCTTAAGGTTTATCACATTGTAGTCAGTAGGCCTTAAGGTTTATCACATTGTAGTCAGTAGACCTTAAGGTTTATCACATTGTAGTCAGTGGGCCTTGAGGTTTATCACATTGTAGTCAGTGGGTCTTAAGGTTTATCACATTGTAGTCAGTGGGCCTTGAGGTTTATCACATTGTAGTCAGTGGGCCTTAAGGTTTATCACATTGTAGTCAGTGGGCCTTAAGGTTTATCACATTGTAGTCAGTGGGCCTTGAGGTTTATCACATTGTAGTCAGTGGGCCTTGAGGTTTATCACATTGTAGTCAGTGGGCCTTAAGGTTTATCACAGTGTAGTCAGTGGGCCTTAAGGTTTATCACATTGTAGTCAGTGGGCCTTAAGGTTTATCACATTGTAGTCAGTGGGCCTTGAGGTTTATCACATTGTGGGGGCCTTAAGGTTTATCACATTGGGCCTAGTTTATCAGTGGGCCTTGAGGTTTATCACATTGTAGTCAGTGGGCCTTGAGGTTTATCACAGTGTAGTCAGTGGGCCTTGAGGTTTATCACATTGTAGTCAGTGGGCCTTGAGGTTTATCACATTGTAGTCAGTGGGCCTTAAGGTTTATCACAGTGTAGTCAGTGGGCCTTAAGGTTTATCACATTGTAGTCAGTGGGCCTTAAGGTTTATCACATTGTAGTCAGTGGGCCTTAAGGTTTATCACATTGTAGTCAGTGGGCCTTGAGGTTCAAGCTTGTCCCATGTCCACAGCCTTTCAGAGCAGAAATGGTGCATTTTGGTGTGTCTGTTAACTTGGCCCATGTCCACAGTCTTGCAGGGCATTAATGGTCGTGCAGTCGGTTGGTGTGTCCTGTCTGGTCTGTTTAAACTCTCTGTCAGAGCTCTGCTTCCTCTGTCTCTGCCAAGACACCAACCTGTGGGCTTTTTGACACTCCACAGTACCCCGATCTCTCCGTCACTGAGACGAGGAGGAAGCCATCAAATTGAAGAGAGGCGAGGTGCGAGGAGCTTGGAGAGACACTGTCAAAGTTCAGCACATAAATAGTTTCAGAGCTTCACGTGGAGAGAACACAGAAACACTCTGGGGCCTAGGCTACAACAGGTTAGTTCAGCACCACATACTGAATGACAAAGTAGAGAGAGAGCATGGAGGGGAGAGAGAGAGGGGTAGTCAGAGAGAGAGAGAGAGAGAGAGACAGAGTGGAGTCAGAGTGAGACAGAGATAGAGAGAGAGAGATACTAGACAGAGCGAGAGAGACTACTTCCTCACCGACCTAAACCCAGAGTCTCTCAGAGCCTTCACAGTCAGCTCACTAACACCTCTCTCAGACCACAGTAAAATCACAGTGTATCTGAGAAGAGCAGAACCCAACAATGAAGCATCACGGCCCAATAAATGACATGGTACAAAGCAAGCCTTTAGATGGAGTGTAAACAGTACAGACATCTACCATAAAGCAATTAGTAGCCAAAAAATACAATCTCTCCTGGACAACTTTTTAGCCTTGACATTCTCCTTCAGGAATGAAGGTGTACATTTGGCTGTTTGGAACATAAACTTTATATTTGACAAATTAGCCTCCTTGGCTAATATAAACAAGTAAACCAAAACAAAGGCAAAATCTACTCATGTTTTGTAGATTTCAAGAAAGCATTTGATTCAATTTGACACAAAGATCTTTTTTATAAATTAATAGAAAGTGGTATTGGAGGGAAAACACATGATGTTATTAAATCAATGTACACTAAAAACAAATGTGCGGTTAAAATTGGCAACAAGCAAACAGACTTCTTCTCTCAGGGAAGGGGAGTGAAACAGGGATGCCCAATAAGCCCAACACTATTTAACATCTACATTAATGATTTGGCAAAAACATTAGAAGAATCGGCAGCACCTGGTATCACCCTACACAACACTGAAATCATGTGTCTGCTGTACGCAGATGACCTGGTGATGCTGTCTCCCACTAAAGAGGGTCTGCTGTACGCAGATGACCTGGTGCTGCTGTCTCCCACTAAGGAGGGGTTACAACAGCACCTAGATCATCTACACAGGTTCTGTCAGACCTGGGCTCTGACCGTTAACCACAGGTTCTGTCAGACCTGGACTCTGGGCTCTGACCATTAACCACAGGTTCTGTCAGACCTGGGCTCTGACCGTTAACCACAGGTTCTGTCAGACCTGGGCTCTGACCATTAACCACAGGTTCTGTCAGACCTGGGCTCTGACCGTTAACCACAGGTTCTGTCAGACCTGGGCTCTGACCGTTAACCACAGGTTCTGTCAGACCTGGGCTCTGACCGTTAACCACAGGTTCTGTCAGACCTGGGCTCTGACCGTTAACCACAGGTTCTGTCAGACCTGGGCTCTGACCGTTAACCACAGGTTCTGTCAGACCTGGGCTCTGACCGTTAACCACAGGTTCTGTCAGACCTGGGCTCTGCCCGTTAACCTAAAAAATCTGATATAATGATATTCTAAAAAAGGTCCGGAAATAAGGATGACAAATATAAATTCTATTTGGACACAGTTCTATTAGAACACACCAAAAACTACACATATCCAGGACTAAATATCAACAACACAGGTAGCTTTCAAATGGCTGTGAATGAGCTGAGAGACAAAGCAAGAAGAGCATTCTATGCCATTAAAAGGAACATCAAAATCGAAATTCCAATTAGAATCTGGCTCAAAATGTTTCAATCAGTTATAGAACCAATTCTCTATATGGCAGTGAAGTATGGGGTCCGATCTCTAATAATGAATTTACCAAATGGGACAAACATCCAATCGAAATACTGCATGCAGAGTTTTGCAAGACAAGTGCAAAGAAAAACTCAAAATAGCGCATGTAGAACAGAATTGGGCCAATAGCCCCCCCTCATTCGAATAGAAAAAAGAGCCATCACATTTTACAACCATCTAAAAACAAGTGACCCCAAAACATTCCATCACACAGCTCTACAATGTCAAGAGATGAAACAAGAGAAGAGTGCCCTCAGCCAGCTGGTTCTGAGGCTCAGTTCACCAACTCAAACCAACCCCATAGAGCCTCAGGACAACAGTCAGAAAATCTGGCCCAACCAAATCATCACAAAACAAAAAGAAGAATATGTAACCTATTGGAAAGACACCACAAAAAATCTAAGTAAACTTCAATGCGATTTGGCTCTAAACAGACAGTACTTGGTGGCAAGTACTTTCTGACCACTGTGACTGATCGAAAACTGAGGAAAACAATGACTAGGTACAGACTCAGTGAGCACAGTCTGGCTATAGAGACCGGTCGTCACAGACAAACCTGGCAGCCCAGAGTGGACAGGCTGGGCTCACTCTGCTCCAGGGGAGAGGTAGAGACAGAGCTGCATTTCCTATTACACTGTGACAAATACTCAGACCTAAGAGAATATTTCTTTCCCAAAATTATAATTCAATACAAAGAATTTGAAACTATAAAAGATGAAGAAAAAAATCTAATATTTATTCGGTGAAAAGCCAAAATGTGCAGTTTTGGCAGCCAAATATGTGTCCTCCTGCCAAAACCTGAGGGACAGCCAGTGAAAAGTGAAAAGTAATGTTGATAATATTTCCCATCTTGTTTGGTTTTGTCTTTCATACCATGTCATGTGTCTTCTCAGTCATGTTGACACTGGTCTACTACCAGGTCATGTGTCTTCTCAGTCATGTTGACACTGGTCTACTATGTGTCTTCAGGTCATGTCTACTACCAGGTCATGTCTTCTCAGTCATGTTGACACTGGTCCACTACCATCTTCTCAGTCATGTTGACACTGGTCTTCTCACTACCAGGTCATGTGTCTTCTCAGTCATGTTGACACTGGTCTACTACCAGGTCATGTGTCTTCTCAGTCATGTTGACACTGGTCTACTACCAGGTCATGTGTCTTCTCAGTCATGTTGACACTGGTCTACTACCAGGTCATGTGTCTTCTCAGTCATGTTGACACTGGTCTACTACCAGGTCATGTGTCTTCTCAGTCATGTTGACACTGGTCTACTACCAGGTCATGTGTCTTCTCAGTCATGTCATGATGTTGACTGGTCTACTACCAGGTCATGTGTCTTCTCAGTCATGTTGACACTGGTCTACTACCAGGTCATGTGTCTTCTCAGTCATGTTGACACTGGTCTACTACCAGGTCATGTGTCTTCTCAGTCATGTTGACACTGGTCTACTACCAGGTCATGTGTCTTCTCAGTCATGTTGACACTGGTCTACTACCAGGTCATGTGTCTTCACTGGTCTACTACCAGGTCATGTGTCTTCTCAGTCATGTTGACACTGGTCTGGTCTGTGTCTTCTCACTACCAGGTCATGTGTCTTCTCAGTCATGTTGACACTGGTCTACTACCAGGTCATGTGTCTTCTCAGTCACTGGTCTGACACTGGGTCATACTACCAGGTCATGTGTCTTCTCAGTCATGTTGACACTGGGCTACTACCAGGTCATGTGTCCTCTCAGTCATGTTGACACTGGTCTACTACCAGGTCATGTGTCTTCTCAGTCATGTTGACACTGGTCTACTACCATGTCATGTGTCTTCTCAGTCATGTTAAGTCATGTCTCAGTCTACTACCATTGCTTTAATGTATTGTTGTTCTCATTAATATTGTTGTTGTAATTGTTGTTAATGGTAATCCCATGTTCACTACTACTATTATTATTGCTGTTGATCCCACCATTTATTTATATATAAAATATATATTTTATATGTAAATATATTTTTTTCTTTTTCGATATGTATACTTTGACAATGTAAGTAATAATGAACTTGACATGTCAATAAAGTCAATTGAATTGAGAGAGAGATAGATAGACAAAGATAGATAGATAGACAGACAAATATAGATAGATAGATAGATAGATAGATAGATAGATAGATAGATAGATAGATAATAGATAGAGGTCTGACATCTTATTTATACGTTATGATCCTCTCTGTAGTCTGACACTCTAAAACCATGAATACACTCTTAACAGGGTACCGCTCTACAAATGCAGTCACACACTCTGGCTTAGACATTTGAGTGGCAGGCAACAGAGCTCCTCTCAAGCTGCGTCTCAAAATGGCACCCTACTCCCTGTTAGGTCTAACAGCCTCTGATGTAGCTCTCAGTGGTGATATGGCTGTTTAGACCTGGTGGACTCTGCTGTAGCTCTCAGTGGTGATATGGCTGTTTAGACCTGGTGGACTCTGCTGTAGCTCTCAGCGGTGATATGGCTGTTTAGACCTGGTGGACTCTGCTGTAGCTCTCAGTGGTGATATGGCTGTTTAGACCTGGTGGACTCTGCTGTAGCTCTCAGCGGTGATATGGCTGTTTAGACCTGGTGGACTCTGCTGTAGCTCTCAGTGGTGATATGGCTGTTTAGACCTGGTGGACTCTGCTGTAGCTCTCAGCGGTGATATGGCTGTTTAGACCTGGTGGACTCTGCTGTAGCTCTCAGCTCTCAGTGGTGATATGGCTGTTTAGACCTGGTGGACTCTGCTGTAGCTCTCAGTAGCTCTCAGTGGTGATATGGCTGTTTAGACCTGGTGGACTCTGATATGGCTGTTTAGACCTGGTGGACTCTGCTGTAGCTGATCAGCTCTCAGCGGTGATATGGCTGTTTAGACCTGGTGGACTCTGCTGTAGCTCTCAGCGGTGATATGGCTGTTTAGACCTGGTGGACTCTGCTGTAGCTCTCAGCTCTCAGCGGTGATATGGCTGTTTAGACCTGGTGGACTCTGCTGTAGCTCTCAGTGGTGATATGGCTGTTTAGACCTGGTGGACTCTGCTGTAGCTCTCAGCTCTCAGCGGTGATATGGCTGTTTAGACCTGGTGGACTCTGCTGTAGCTCTCAGCTGATATGGCTGTTTAGACCTGGTGGACTCTGCTGTAGCTCTCAGCGGTGATATTGCTGTTTAGACCTGGTGGACTCTGCTGTAGCTCTCAGCGGTGATATGCCTGTTTAGACCTGGTGGACTCTGCTGTAGCTCTCAGTGGTGATATGGCTGTTTAGACCTAACAGCCTCTGATGTAGCTCTCAGTGGTGATATGGCTGTTTAGACCTGGTGGACTCTGCTGTAGCTCTCAGCAGTGATATGGCTGTTTAGACCTGGTGGACTCTGCTGTAGCTCTCAGCGGTGATATGGCTGTTTAGACCTGGTGGACTCTGCTGTAGCTCTCAGTGGTGATATGGCTGTTTAGACCTGGTGGACTCTGCTGTAGCTCTCAGCTCTCAGCGGTGATATGGCTGTTTAGACCTGGTGGACTCTGCTGTAGCTCTCAGTGGTGATATGGCTGTTTAGACCTGGTGGACTCTGCTGTAGCTCTCAGCGGTGATATGGCTGTTTAGACCTGGTGGACTCTGCTGTAGCTCTCAGCGGTGATATGGCTGTTTAGACCTGGTGGACTCTGCTGTGCTCTCAGTGGTGACTCTGGTGGACTCTGTGTAGCTCTCAGCTCTCAGCGGTGATATGGCTGTTTAGACCTGGTGGACTCTGCTGTAGCTCTCAGCTCTCAGCGGTGATATGGCTGTTTAGACCTGGTGGACTCTGCTGTAGCTCTCAGCTCTCAGCGGTGATATGGCTGTTTAGACCTGGTGGACTCTGCTGTAGCTCTCAGTGGTGATATGGCTGTTTAGACCTGGTGGACTCTGCTTTAGCTCTCAGCTCTCAGCGGTGATATGGCTGTTTAGACCTGGTGGACTCTGCTGTAGCTCTCAGTGGTGATATGGCTGTTTAGACCTGGTGGACTCTGCTCTAGCTCTCAGTGGTGATA
>NC_068444.1:8549820-8569365 GCF_023373465.1 Oncorhynchus keta
TGTGTCGGTGTGTGTGTCGGTGTGTGTGTCGGTGTGTGTGTCGGTGTGTGTGTGCGTGCGTGCGTGTGCGTGCGTGCGTGCGTGCGTGCGTGCGTGTGTGTGTGTGTGTGTTAGACTGCTATTAAGAAGGAAGAGGGGTAAAACAACAACTTCAAGGCTTTACATTGATGGCTGAGTAGTACATTGATGGCTGAGTAGTACATTGATGGTGCAACGACAGGTTCATTTATGCCACACACACACACACACACACACACACACACACACACACACACACACACACACACACACACACACACACACACACACACACCAGATATGCCTCTGCAACTCGGTTTGTTATCTATCCTGATTGCCGGTTACTTTTACCCTGAATGATAATATGTACATATAAATATATGGATGAGCGATGGTCGAGCAGGATAGGCAAGGTGCAATAGATGGTATAAAATACGTACAGTTGAAGTCGGAAGTGTACATACACTTAGGTTGGAGTCATTAAAATTAGTTTTTCAACATCTCCGTCAATTTCTTCTTCATTAACAAACTATAGTTTTGGCAAGTCGGTTAGGACATCTACTTTGTGCATGACACAAGTCATTTTTCCTACAATTGTTTACAGACAGATTATTTCTCACAATTCCAATGGGTCATGAGTTTACATACATTAAGTTGACTGTGCCTTTAAACAGCTTGCAAAAATTCCAGAAAATGATGGCATGTAAATGTAATGGCATGGCTTTAGAAGCTTCTGATAGGCTAATTTGAGTCAATTGGAGGTGATCATTTGACTCACTTGGAGGTGTACCTGTGGATGTATTTCAAGGCCTACCTTCAAACTCAGTGCCTCTTTGTTTGACATCATGGGCAAATCAAAAGAAATCAGCCAAGACCTCAGAAAAAAAATTGTAGACCTCGACATGTCTGGTTCATCCTTGGGAGCAATTTCCAAACGCCTGAAGGTACAACGTTCATCTGCACAAACAATAGTATGCAAGTACAAACACCATGGGAACACGCAGCCGTCATGCCACTCAGGAAGGAGACGCGTTCTGTCTCCTAGAGATGAACGTAGTTTGATTTGAAAAGTGCAAATCAATCCCAGAACAACAGCAAAGGACCTTGTGAAGATGCTGGAGGAAACAGGTACAAAAGTATCTATATCCACAATAAAACGAGTCCGATATCGATATAACCTGAAAGGCCGCTCAGCAAGGAAGAAGTCACTGCTCCAAAACCACCTTAAAAAATCCAGACTACGGTCTGCAACTGCACATGGGGATAAAGATCGGACTTTTTGGAGAAATGGTCTGTTGAAACAAAAATATAATTGTTTGGCAATAATGACCATCGTTATGTTTGGAGGATAAAGGGGGAGGCTTGCAAAACACCGTCCCAACTGTGAAGCACTGGGCTGCTAGCATCATGTTGTGGGGGTGGCAGCATCATGTTGTAGGGGGTGCTAGCATCATGTTGTGGGGGTGGCAGCATCATGTTGTGGGGGTACTAGCCTCATGTTGTGGGGGTGGCAGCATCATGTTGTGGGGGTGGCAGCATCATGTTGTGGGGGTGGCAGCATCATGTTGTGGGGGTGGCAGCATCATTTTTTGGGGGTGCTAGCATCATGTTGTGGGGGTGGCAGCATCTTGTTGTGGGGGTGCTAGCATCATGTTGTGGGGGTGGCAGCATCATGTTGTGGGGGTGCTAGCATCATGTTGTGGGGGTGGCAGCATCATGTTGTGGGGGTGGCAGCATCATGTTGTGGGGGTGCTAGCATCATGTTGTGGGGGTGCTAGCATCATGTTGTGTGGGTGGCAGCATCATGTTGTGGGGGTGGCAGCATCATGTTGTGGGGGTGCTAGCATCATGTTGTGGGGGTGCTAGCATCATGTTGTGAGGGTGGCAGCATCATGTTGTGGGGGTGCTAACATCATGTTGTGGGGGTGCTAGCATCATGTTGTGGGGGTGGCAGCATCATGTTGTGGGGGTGCTAGCATCATGTTGTGGGGGTGGCAGCATCATTTTGTGGCGGTGGCAGCATCTTGTTGTGGGGGTGCTAGCATCATGTTGTAGGGGTGGCAGCATCATGTTGTGGGGGTGCTAGCATCATGTTGTGGGGGTGGCAGCATCTTGTTGTGGGGGTGGTAGCATCATGTTGTGGGGGTGGCAGCATCATATTGTGGGGTGGCAGCATCATGTTGTGGGGGTGCTAGCATCATGTTGTGGGGGTGGCAGCATCTTGTTGTGGGGGTGCTAGCATCATGTTGTGGGGGTGGCAGCATCATGTTGTGGAGGTGCTAGCATCATGTTGTGGGGGTGCTAGCATCATGTTGTGGGGGTGCTAGCATCATGTTGTGGGGGTGGCAGCATCATGTTGTGGCGGTGCTAGCATCATGTTGTGGGGGTGCTAGCATCATGTTGTGGGGGTGCTACCATCATGTTGTGGGGGTGGCAGCATCATGTTGTGGGGGTGCGAGCATCATGTTGTGGGGGTGCAAGCATCATGTTGTGTGGGTGGCAGCATCATGTTGTGGGGGTGTTAGCATCATGTTGTGGGGGTGCTAGCATCATGTTGTGGGGGTGCTAGCATCATGTTGTGGGGGTGGCAGCATCATGTTGTGGGGGTGGCAGCATCATGTTGTGGGGGTGCTAGCATCATGTTGTGGGGGTGCTAGCATCATGTTGTGGGGGTGGCAGCATCATGTTGTGGGGGTGGCAGCATCATGTTGTGGGGGTGCTAGCATCATGTTGTGGGGGTGCTAGCATCATGTTGTGGGGGTGGCAGCATCATGTTGTGGGGGTGGCAGCATCATGTTGTGGGGGTGCTAGCATCATGTTGTGGGGGTGCTAGCATCATGTTGTGGGGGTGGCAGCATCATGTTGTGGGGGTGCAAGCATCATGTTGTGGGGGTGCAAGCATCATGTTGTGTGGGTGGCAGCATCATGTTGTGGGGGTGGCAGCATCATGTTGTGGGGGTGCTAGCATCATGTTGTGGGGTGGCAGCATCATGTTGTGGGGGTGCTAGCATCATGTTGTGGGGGTGCAGCATCATGTTGTGGGGGGTGGCAGCATCATGTTGTGGGGGGGTGCTAGCATCATGTTGTGGGGGTGCTAGCATCATGTTGTGGGGGTGGCAGCATCATGTTGTGGGGGTGGCAGCATCATGTTGTGGGGGTGCTAGCATCATGTTGTGGGGGTGCTAGGTGCTAGCATCATGTTGTGGGGGGTGGCAGCATCATGTTGTGGGGGTGCTTGCATCATGTTGAGGGGGTGGCAGCATCTTGTTGTGGGGGTGGCAGCATCATGTTGTGGGGGTGGCAGCATCATGTTGTGGGGGTGGCAGCATCATGTTGTGGCGGTGGCAGCATCTTGTTGTGGGGGTGCTAGCATCATGTTGTGGGGGTGGCAGCATCATGTTGTGGCGGTGGCAGCATCTTGTTGTGGGGGTGGCAGCATCATGTTGTGGGGGTGGCAGCATCATGTTGTGGGGGTGCTAGCATCATGTTGTGGGGGTGCTTGCATCATGTTGAGGGGGTGGCAGCATCTTGTTGTGGGGGTGGTAGCATCATGTTGTGGGGGTGGCAGCATCATGTTGTGGGGGTGGCAGCATCATGTTGTGGGGGTGCTATCATCATGTTGTGGGGGTGGCAGCATCTTGTTGTGGGGGTGCTAGCATCATGTTGTGGGGGTGCTAGCATCTTGTTGTGGGGGTGGCAGCATCATGTTGTGGGGGTGCGAGCATCATGTTGTGGGGGTGCAAGCATCATGTTGTGTGGGTGGCAGCATCATGTTGTGGGGGTGTTAGCATCATGTTGTGGGGGTGCTAGCATCATGTTGTGGGGTGCTAGCATCATGTTGTGGGGGTGCTAGCATCATGTTGTGGGGGTGGCAGCATCATGTTGTGGGGTTGGCAGCATCATGTTGTGGGGGTGCTAGCATCATGTTGTGGGGGTGCTAGCATCATGTTGTGGGGGTGCTAGCATCATGTTGTGGGGGTGGCAGCATCATGTTGTGGGGTGGCAGCATCATGTTGTGGGGGTGCTAGCATCATGTTGTGGGGGTGCTTGCATCATGTTGAGGGGGTGGCAGCATCTTGTTGTGGGGGTGGTAGCATCATGTTGTGGGGGTGGCAGCATCATGTTGTGGGGGTGGCAGCATCATGTTGTGGGGGTGCTATCATCATGTTGTGGGGGTGGCAGCATCTTGTTGTGGGGGTGCTAGCATCATGTTGTGGGGGTGGCAGCATCATGTTGTGGGGGTGCTAGCATCATGTTGTGGGGGTGCTAGCATCATGTTGTGGGGTGGCAGCATCATGTTGTGGGGGTGCTAGCATCATGTTGTGGGGGTGCTTGCATCATGTTGAGGGGGTGGCAGCATCATGTTGTGGGGGTGCAAGCATCATGTTGTGGGGGTGCAAGCATCATGTTGTGTGGGTGGCAGCATCATGTTGTGGGGGTGGCAGCATCATGTTGTGGGGGTGCTAGCATCATGTTGTGGGGGTGCTAGCATCATGTTGTGGGGGTGGCAGCATCATGTTGTGGCGGTGGCAGCATCTTGTTGTGGGGGTGCTAGCATCATGTTGTGGGGGTGGCAGCATCATGTTGTGGGGGTGCTAGCATCATGTTGTGGGGGTGGCAGCATCATGTTGTGGGGGTGCTAGCATCATGTTGTGGGGGTGGCAGCATCATGTTGTGGCGGTGGCAGCATCTTGTTGTGGGGGTGCTAGCATCATGTTGTAGGGGTGGCAGCATCATGTTGTGGGGGTGCTAGCATCATGTTGTGGGGGTGGCAGCATCATGTTGTGGGGGTGGTAGCATCATGTTGTTGGGGTGCAAGCATCATGTTGTGTGGGTGGCAGCATCATGTTGTGGGGGTGGGAGCATCATGTTGTGGGGGTGTAGCATCATGTTGTGGGGGTGCTAGCATCATGTTGTGGGGGTGGCAGCATCATGTTGTGGCGGTGGCAGCATCTTGTTGTGGGGGTGCTAGCATCATGTTGTGGGGGTGGCAGCATCATGTTGTGGGGGTGCTAGCATCATGTTGTGGGGGTGGCAGCATCATGTTGTGGGGGTGCTAGCATCATGTTGTGGGGGTGGCAGCATCATGTTGTGGCGGTGGCACCATCTTGTTGTGGGGGTGCTAGCATCATGTTGTAGGGGTGGCAGCATCATGTTGTGGGGGTGCTAGCATCATGTTGTGGGGGTGGCAGCATCATGTTGTGGGGGTGGTAGCATCATGTTGTGGGGGTGGCAGCATCATGTTGTGGGGGTGGCAGCATCATGTTGTGGGGGTGCTAGCATCATGTTGTGGGTTGCTAGCATCATGTTGTGGGGGTGGCAGCATCATGTTGTGGCGGTGCTAGCATCATGTTGTGGGGGTGCTAGCATCATGTTGTGGGGGTGCTAGCATCATGTTGTGGGGGTGCTAACATCATGTTGTGGGGGTGGCAGCATCATGTTGTGGGGTGGCAGCATCATGTTGTGGGGGTGCTAGCATCATGTTGTGGGGGTGCTAGCATCATGTTGTGTGGGTGGCAGCATCATGTTGTGGGGGTGGCAGCATCATGTTGTGGGGGTGCTAGCATCATGTTGTGGGGGTGTTAGCTTCATGTTGTGGGGGTGACAGCATCATGTTGTTGCGGTGCTAGCATCACGTTGTGCGGATGCTAGCATCATGTTGTGGGGGTGCTAGCATCATGTTGTGGGGGTGGCAGCATCATGTTGTGGGGGTGGCAGCATCATGTTGTGGGGGTGGCAGCATCATGTTGTGGGGGTGCTAGCATCATGTTGTGGGGGTGCTAGCATCATGTTGTGGGGGTGGCAGCATCATGTTGTGGGGGTGCAAGCATCATGTTGTGGGGGTGCAAGCATCATGTTGTGTGGGTGGCAGCATCATGTTGTGGGGGTGGCAGCATCATGTTGTGGGGGTGCTAGCATCATGTTGTGGGGGTGGCAGCATCATGTTGTGGGGGTGCTAGCATCATGTTGTGGGGGTGGCAGCATCATGTTGTGGCGGTGGCAGCATCATGTTGTGGGGGTGCTAGCATCATGTTGTGGGGGTGCTAGCATCATGTTGTGGGGGTGGCAGCATCATGGTGTGGGGTGGCAGCATCATGTTGTGGGGGTGGCAGCATCATGTTGTGGCGGTGGCAGCATCTTGTTGTGGGGGTGCTAGCATCATGTTGTGGGGGTGCAGCATCATGTTGTGGGGTGCAGCATCATGTTGTGGGGGTGCTAGCATCATGTTGTGGGGGTGGCATCATGTTGTGGGGGTGGCAGCATCATGTTGTGGGGGTGCTAGCATCATGTTGTGGGGGTGCATGCATCATGTTGTGGGGTGGCAGCATCATGTTGTGGGGGTGGCAGCATCATGTTGTGTGGCAGCATCATGTTGTGGGGTGCTAGCATCATGTTTTGGGGGTGGCAGCATCATGTTGTGGGGGTGCTAGCATCATGTTGTGGGGTGGCAGCATCATGTTGTGGGGTGGCAGCATCATGTTGTGGGGGTGCTAGCATCATGTTGTGGGGGTGGCAGCATCATGTTGTGGGGGTGGCAGCATCATGTTGTGGGGTGCAGCATCATGTTGTGGGGGTGGCAGCATCATGTTGTGGGGGTGGCAGCATCATGTTGTGGGGGTGCTAGCATCATGTTGTGGGGTGCTAGCATCATGTTGTGGCGGTGGCAGCATCATGTTGTGGGGGTGGCAGCATCATGTTGTGGGGTGGCAGCATCATGTTGTGGGGGTGCTAGCATCATGTTGTGGGGGTGCTAGCATCATGTTGAGGGGGTGGCAGCATCATGTTGTGGGGGTGGCAGCATCATGTTGTGGGGGTGCAGCATCATGTTGTGGGGTGGCAGCATCATGTTGTGTATCATCATGTTGTGGGGGTGGCAGCATCATGTTGTGGGGGTGCTAGCATCATGTTGTGGGGGTGCTAGCATCATGTTGTGGGGGTGGCAGCATCATGTTGTGGGGGTGCGAGCATCATGTTGTGGGGGTGGCAGCATCATGTTGTGGGGGTGGCAGCATCATGTTGTGGGGTGTTAGCATCATGTTGTGGGGGTGCTAGCATCATGTTGTGGGTGCTAGTTGTGGGGGTGGCAGCATCTTGTTGTGGGGGTGCTAGCATCATGTTGTGGGGTGGCAGCATCATGTTGTGGGGGTGCTAGCATCATGTTGTGGGGTGCTAGCATCATGTTGTGGGGGTGGCAGCATCATGTTGTGGGGGTGCTAGCATCATGTTGTGGGGGTGCTTGCATCATGTTGAGGGGGTGCATCATGTTGAGGGGTGGTGGCAGCATCATGTTGTGGTGGTGCAAGCATCATGTTGTGGGGTGCAAGCATCATGTTGTGTTGGGGTGGCAGCATCATGTTGTGGGGGTGGCAGCATCATGTTGTGGCGGTGGCAGCATCTTGTTGTGGGGGTGCTAGCATCATGTTGTAGGGGTGGCAGCATCATGTTGTGGGGGTGCTAGCATCATGTTGTGGGGGTGGCAGCATCATGTTGTGGGGGTGGTAGCATCATGTTGTTGGGGTGCAAGCATCATGTTGTGTGGGTGGCAGCATCATGTTGTGGGGGTGGCAGCATCATGTTGTGGGGGTGCTAGCATCATGTTGTGGGGGTGCTAGCATCATGTTGTGGGGGTGGCAGCATCATGTTGTGGCGGTGGCAGCATCTTGTTGTGGGGTGCTAGCATCATGTTGTGGGGGGTGGCAGCATCATGTTGTGGGGGTGCTAGCATCATGTTGTGGGGGTGGCAGCATCATGTTGTGGGGGTGATAGCATCATGTTGTGTGGGTGGCAGCATCATGTTGTGGCGGTGGCACCATCTTGTTGTGGGGGTGCTAGCATCATGTTGTAGGGGTGGCAGCATCATGTTGTGGGGGTGCTAGCATCATGTTGTGGGGGTGGCAGCATCATGTTGTGGGGTGGTAGCATCATGTTGTGGGGGTGGCAGCATCATGTTGTGGGGGTGGCAGCATCATGTTGTGGGGTGCTAGCATCATGTTGTGGGTTGCTAGCATCATGTTGTGGGGGTGGCAGCATCATGTTGTGGCGGTGCTAGCATCATGTTGTGGGGTGCTAGCATCATGTTGTGGGGGTGCTAGCATCATGTTGTGGGGGTGCTAGCATCATGTTGTGGGGGTGGCAGCATCATGTTGTGGGGTGGCAGCATCATGTTGTGGGGGTGCTAGCATCATGTTGTGGGGGTGCTAGCATCATGTTGTGTGGGTGGCAGCATCATGTTGTGGGGGTGGCAGCATCATGTTGTGGGGTGCTAGCATCATGTTGTGGGGGTGTTAGCTTCATGTTGTGGGGGTGACAGCATCATGTTGTGGCGGTGCTAGCATCACGTTGTGCGGATGCTAGCATCATGTTGTGGGGGTGCTAGCATCATGTTGTGGGGGTGGCAGCATCATGTTGTGGGGGTGCTAGCATCATGTTGTGGGGGTGGCAGCATCATGTTGTGGGGGTGCTAGCATCATGTTGTGGGGGTGCTAGCATCATGTTGTGGGGGTGGCAGCATCATGTTGTGGGGGATGCAAGCATCATGTTGTGGGGGTGCAAGCATCATGTTGTGGGGGTGCTAGCATCATGTTGTGGGGGTGCTAGCATCATGTTGTGGGGGTGGCAGCATCATGTTGTGGGGGTGCAAGCATCATGTTGTGGGGGTGCAAGCATCATGTTGTGTGGGTGGCAGCATCATGTTGTGGGGGTGGCAGCATCATGTTGTGGGGGTGGCAGCATCATGTTGTGGGGGTGGCAGCATCATGTTGTGGGGGTGGCAGCATCATGTTGTGGGGGTGGCAGCATCATGTTGTGGGGGTGCTAGCATCATGTTGTGGGGGTGCCAGCATCATGTTGTGGGGGTGCTAGCATCATGTTGTGGGGGTGCTAGCATCATGTTGTGGGGGTGGCAGCATCATGTTGTATTGCTAGCATCATGTTGTGGGGGTGCTAGCATCATGTTGTGGGGGTGCTAGCATCATGTTGTGGGGTGCTAGCATCATGTTGTGGGGGTGGCAGCATCATGTTGTGGGGGGTGCTAGCATCTTGTTGTGGGGGTGCTAGCATCATGTTGTGGGGGTGGCAGCATCATGTTGTGGGGGTGCTAGCATCATGTTGTGGGGGTGCTAGCATCATGTTGTGGGGGTGCTAGCATCATGTTGTGGGGGTGCTAGCATCATGTTGTAGGGGTGGCAGCATCATGTTGTGGGGTGCTAGCATCATGTT
The DNA here is from genome assembly GCF_023373465.1 of Oncorhynchus keta. Classification (NCBI taxonomy): domain Eukaryota; kingdom Metazoa; phylum Chordata; class Actinopteri; order Salmoniformes; family Salmonidae; genus Oncorhynchus; species Oncorhynchus keta. The sequence continues at coordinate 8,559,058 of NC_068444.1, forward strand.
GTGGGGGTGGCAGCATCATGTTGTGGGGGTGGCAGCATCATGTTGTGGGGTGCTAGCATCATGTTGTGGGGGTGGCAGCATCATGTTGTGGGGGTGCTAGCATCATGTTGTGGGGGTGCTAGCATCAGCATCATGTTGTGGGGTGGCAGCATCTTGTTGTGGGGGTGCTAGCATCATGTTGTGGGGGTGGCAGCATCATGTTGTGGGGGTGCTAGCATCATGTTGTGGGGTGCTAGCATCATGTTGTGGGGGTGGCAGCATCTTGTTGTGGGGGTGCTAGCATCATGTTGTGGGGGTGGCAGCATCATGTTGTGGGGTGCTAGCATCATGTTGTGGGGGTGCTAGCATCATGTTGTGGGGTGCTAGCATCATGTTGTGGGGGTGCTAGCATCATGTTGTGGGGTGGCAGCATCATGTTGTGGGGTGCTAGCATCATGTTGTGGGGGTGGCAGCATCATGTTGTGGGGTGGCAGCATCATGTTGTGGGGGTGCTAGCATCATGTTGTGGGGGTGGCAGCATCATGTTGTGGGGTGCTAGCATCATGTTGTGGGGGTGCTAGCATCATGTTGTGGCATAGCATCTTGTTGTGGGGGTGCTAGCATCATGTTGTGGGGGTGGCAGCATCATGTTGTGGGGTGCTAGCATCATGTTGTGGGGGTGCTAGCATCATGTTGTGGGGGTGCAGCATCATGTTGTGGGGAGCAAGCATCATGTTTTGGGGGTGCAGGCATAATTTTGTGGGGGTGCAAGCATCATGTTGTGTGTGTGGCAGCATCATGTTGTGGGGGTGGCAGCATCATGTTGTGGGGGTGCTAGCATCATGTTGTGGGGGTGCTAGCATCATGTTGTGGGGGTGGCAGCATCATGTTGTGGCGGTGGCAGCATCTTGTTGTGGGGGTGCTAGCATCATGTTGTGGGGTGGCAGCATCATGTTGTGGGGGGTGCTAGCATCATGTTGTGGGGGTGCAGCATCATTTTGTGGGGGTGGCAGCATCATGTTGTGTGGGTGGCAGCATCATGTTGTGGGGGTGGCAGCATCATGTTGTGGGGGTGCTAGCATCATGTTGTGGGGGTGCTAGCATCATGGTGGGGGTGGCAGCATCATGTTGTGGGGTGCAGCATCATGTTGTGGGGGTGGCAGCATCATGTTGTGGGGTGGCAGCATCATGTTGTGGGGGTGCTAGCATCATGTTGTGGGGGTGGCAGCATCATGTTGTGGGGGTGCTAGCATCATGTTGTGGGGGTGCTAGCATCATGTTGTGGGGGTGGCAGCATCATGTTGTGGGGGTGGCAGCATCATGTTGTGGGGGTGGCAGCATCATGTTGTGGGGTGGCAGCATCATGTTGTGGGGGGTGCTAGCATCATGTTGTGGGGGTGGCAGCATCATGGCAGCATCATGTTGTGGGGGTGCTAGCATCATGTTGTGGGGGTGGCAGCATCATGTTGTGGGGGTGGCAGCATCATGTTGTGGGGTGGCAGCATCATGTTGTGGGGTGCTAGCATCATGTTGTGGGGGTGGCAGCATCATGTTGTGGGGGTGCAGCATCATGTTGTGGGGGTGGCAGCATCATGTTGTGGGGGTGCTAGCATCATGTTGTGGGGGTGCTAGCATCATGTTGTGGGGTGGCAGCATCATGTTGTGGGGGTGCTAGCATCATGTTGTGGGGGTGGCAGAATCATGTTGTGGGGGTGCAGCATCATGTTGTGGGGTGGCAGCATCATGTTGTGGGGGTGCTAGCATCATGTTGTGGGGGTGGCAGCATCATGTTGTGGGGTGGCAGCATCTTGTTGTGGGGGTGCTCATGTTGTGGGGGTGGCAGCATCATGTTGTGGGGGTGCAAGCATCATGTTGTGTGTGGCAGCATCATGTTGTGGGGGTGGCAGCATCATGTTGTGGGGGTGCTAGCATCATGTTGTGGGGGTGCTAGCATCATGTTGTGGGGGTGGCAGCATCATGTTGTGGGGGTGCTAGCATCATGTTGTGGCGGTGGCAGCATCTTGTTGTGGGGTGCTAGCATCATGTTGTGGGGTGGCAGCATCATGTTGTGGGGTGCTAGCATCATGTTGTGGGGGTGCTAGCATCATGTTGTGGGGGTGGCAGCATCATGTTGTGGGGGTGCAAGCATCGTGTTGTGGGGTGCAGGCATCATGTTGTGGGGGTGCAAGCATCATGTTGTGGGTGTGGCAGCATCATGTTGTGGGGGTGGTAGCATCATGTTGTGGGGGGTGCAGCATCATGTTGTGGGGGTGGCAGCATCATGTTGTGGGGGTGCTAGCATCATGTTGTGGGGGTGGCAGCATCATGTTGTGGGGGTGCTAGCATCATGTTGTGGGGGTGGCAGCATCATGTTGTGAGGGTGGCAGCATCATGTTGTGGGGGTGGCAGCATCATGTTGTGGAATCATATAGAAAGTTTTTGGGCAAAACTGAAAAAGCGAGGAGGTCTACACACCTACAATAACTTATGGAAGCTGTTCTGTATTTTTGGTAATAACTTATGGAAGCTGTTCTGTATTTATGGTAATAACTTATTGAAGCTGTACTGTATTTATGGTAATAACTTATTGAAGCTGTTCTGTATTTATGGTAATAACTTATTGAAGCTGTACTGTATTTATGGTAATAACTTATTGAAGCTGTTCTGTATTTATGGTAATAACTTATTGAAGCTGTTCTGTATTTATGGTAATAACTTATTGAAGCTGTACTGCATTTATGGTAATCACTTATTGAAACTTATTGCTGTGAACTTCCTCATTATTCACGCTTCACAATCGATTCCCCACCATCCCATCCAATTGAGAGTCTGGCTATTTACTCGTAATTAAACCAATCTCAATGCAAATCAAGGGAATTCAGATGGCATATTGTGATTTGAATCCTTGTATTCATACCAAATGGCATCCTATTCCCTATATAGAGCTCTACTTCTGACTAGGGCCCTAGTGCACTACATAGGGAATAGGGTGCCATTGGCCATAGGGTCTTGTTGTAAAGTAGTGCACTATATAGGGAATAGGGTGCCATTGGCCTTAGGGGCCTGGTCTAAGGTAGTGCACTATATAGGGAATATGGAGCCATTTGGGACAAAGCCCATCATTTTCTCAGGAGGGAGAGTGTCATCCCTGGCCTTATCAGCAGCCACGCTGTACATGACTGCACCTCACACACACACACAAGGGCAAGTAGACACACACACATTCATTCCCACTTTCAAACAATCACAAACCATTTCAAAGTTCTAACAAGAAGGAATGGCCTGTCATTTGCCAGATGGAAAACATGGTTGCGTGTTATTTTGTGGGCGACTTGTGTGTGCAATTTTGTTGTCTAAGGCTTTTCTTTTTTCAAGTGGCTCTCACACCACACGGTTCAACACTCTAAAACCACAGTAAAAGCACCAATGTCTTTATACCAACAATATACACATAATACAATGACAGAGCCTTACTGAGCTTCAACTTCAATCAGTGTAGATGAAGGAGAGGAGACAGGTTAAAGAAGGACTTTTAAGCCCTGAGACAATTGAGACATGTATTGTGTATGTGTGTTGTTCAGAGGGTGAATGGGCAAGACAACATATTGAAGTGTCGTTGAACGAGGTATGGTAGTAGGTACCAGACGCACCGGTTTGTGTCCAGAACTGAAACGCTGCTGGGTTTTTCACGCTCAACAGTTTCCTGTGTGTATCAAGAACGGTCCACCACTCAAAGGACATCCAGCCAACTTGACACAACGGTGGGAAGCATTGGAGTCAACATGGGCCAGCATCCCTGTGGAACACTTTCTACACCTTGTAGAGTCCATGACCAGACGAATTGAGGCTATTTTGAGGCGATTCCATACCCCGATTAATTGCCCCGACGAATTGAGGCTGTTCTGGGGGCAATATTTGGAGGGTGTTCTTAATATTTTGTACACTCAGTGTCGATTTCAATCCCTTCCCCTTTAGACTGTACTGGAATATAACATATCTTCATATAGGATGATACAAGGCCGATTAATTGCCCTGACGAATTGAGGCTGGTGCAAAAGGGGTTGCAACTCAAAATTAGGAAGGTGTTTCCGAATGTTTTGTACAATTGTATTTAATAACGAAAATTCTATTTGTGTATCGTATTATTATAAGGAGATTTGTTTATCCGGACATAATATTGTTTCCGTCCTAGATTAAACAACTTTGTGGGTCCCTAAAGGCAGCATATTACCTTAGCGAACTATTGTTGCCCAGAGCTCGATGTGCCCTGGTCAAAAGTAGTGCACCACATAGGGAATACAGTAGGGTGTATTTTGGGACTCATTGCGAAATTAGTTGAGACACACAAGTGAGAAGATAAATTACATTAGAATAACAACTGTACCTGTCTATCTGACTGGAAGAGTATATTACAAATCAAATCAAATGTATTTATAAAGCCCTTCTGACATCAGCTGATATCTCAAAGTGCTGTACAGAAACACAGCCTAAAACCACCAAACAGCAAGCAATGCAGGTGTAGAAGCACGGTGGCTAGGAAAAACTCCCTAGAAAGGCCAAAACCTAGGAAGAAACCTAGAGAGGAACCAGGCTATGAGGGGTGGCCAGTCCTTTTCTGGCTGTGCCGGGTAGAGATTATAACAGAACATGGCCAAGATGTTCAAATGTTCATAAATGACCAGCATGGTCAAATAATAATAATCACAGTGGTTGTAGAGGGTGCAGCAAGTCAGCACCTCAGGAGTAAATGTCAGTTGGCTTTTCATAGCCGATTATTCAGAGTATAGCTACCGCTCCTGCTGTCTCTAGAGAGTTGAAAACAGCAGGTCTGGGACAGGTAGCACGTCCGGTGAACAGGTCAGAGTTCCATAGCCACAGGCAGAACAGTTGAAACTGGAGTAGCAGCATGGCCAGGTGGACTGGGGACAGCAAGGAGTCATCAGGCCAGGTAGTCCTGAGGCATGGTTAGTATGAGTATTCGAACACAGCCTCAGGACTGTGTACGAATACTCATACTCACCACATGTTCTGTAGGCTGTAGGTGAACACAGGCTGTAAGGGAACACAGACTGTAGGTGAACACAGACTGTAGGTGAGCTTCAGAAGGCAGCAACCTGCTTTTTAGTTTGTTTATTATTTCGTTTGTTGAAGTGGCTATACTGTGGCAGTCATATACAATGTTACAGGCACTGGCCAAAACATATTGCTTTGGACAGTAACAGATTATATTTGATTTATTAAAGCAAAAACTTCCGTTTCGCTACAATGAGTTGTGTATTTTTACTGTGTAACCTTTGACCCCGTGTTTTTCTAAATATTCCATATATTATGATATAAAATGTTGATAAAGATTCTCTATTAGCGGCTGTTAGATTCAGAAAAATCCTTAAAGAAGGTCTTGCCCTGAAATGAATTGACAATGATGGGGGTCCTGATCGAGCAAGTTAGAGGTCAGAGGTTAATGAAATTGCAATTTTAAATGTGTAGTCTAGCGAGACATGTTCTTCCCCCTTCTTCTCTGCAGAGCTTCTCAGTGTGTGTGTGTGTGTGTGTGTGTGTGTGTGTGTGTGTGTGTGTGTGTGTGTGTGGGTGGGTGTGGGTGTGTGTGTGGGTGTGGGTGTGTGTGTGTGTCTGAGAGTGTCTGTGTGTGTGTGTGTGTCTGTGTGTGATCATACAGTATCTAATAAATTTGGCTAACTATCTATTAACTTACTAACTATTAACTAACTAACTATTAACTAACTAACTATCTATTAACTAACTAACTATCTATTAACTAACTATCTATTAATTAATTAACTATTAACTAACTAACTATCTATTAACTAACTAACTAACTAACTATTAACTAACTAACTATCTATTAACTAACTAACTATCTATTAACTAACTATCTATTAACTAATGAACTATCTATTAACTAACTAACTATCTATTAACTAATTAACTATTAACTAACTAACTATTAACTAACTAACTATTAACTAACTAACTATCTATTAACTAACTAACTATTAACGAACTAACTATTAACTAACTAACTATTAACTAACTATCTATTAACTAACTAACTATTCGATTCGAACACCGCCCCTGTTCACTCTTTATTAGGTCGGATGCCACCAATGGTTTGTCATCCTCCGTTCAGGTCTAATATGTCTCTGCTTAACTACATGACAAAACATGAATGAGGAATGAATGAGTCACACACACAAACACACTCGCACACACACTAATACACACACAAACACACACGCACACACACTAATACACACACAAACACACACACACACACACGCAAATACACCCACTAATACACACACAAACACACAAAACACACACACACACACACACACACACACACACACACACACACACACACACACACACACACAATACACCCACAAACACACACACTAAAACACCCACTAATAAACACACACACACACACACACACACACACACACACACACACACACACACACACACACACACACACACACACACACACACACACACACACACACACACACACACACCCACTAATACACACACACACACACCACCCACTAATACACACACAACACACACAACACACACACACTAATACACCCACAACCACACACACTAAAACACACCCACTAATACACACACACACACACACACACACACACACACACACACACACACACACACACACACACACACACACACACACACACACACACACACACACACACACACACACACACACACACACCACACAAATACACCCACTAATACGCACACACACACACACACACACACACTAATACACCCACTAATACACACACACACAAACAGTACACACACACAGACAGCACTTGGTCCTGTAACGTGTCAGACGGTTTGAGATGTTTCGTGATTTAGCTCACCTGGACTAAGTGCAGTGGTTTGACCATAACCTTGGGAGGATAACGACGATGCTCTGGATTCCCGGCTGGGACATCAGACAGAGGCAGATTCCCGTGAGATGGCTGTACCGTAAGTAACACTGACGTTCTTGCAACCCAGCGTTTTCTCCCACATAGAACCACACCAGCAACCAGTGGTCCAACTGACTCTCTTAGCCCCTGCAGCGGCCACTGTCAGACGGCGCTCTCCTGTCTGTGTGTGGAATAGAGAGTGGTCCTGTCTATGTGTGTATTGGGCTGTGTGTGTTAGTGTTGTCCTCTATGGCTGTGTGTGTGTTAGTGTCATCCTCTACGGCTGTGTGTTAGTGTCATCCTCTACGGCTGTGTGTGTTAGTGTCATCCTCTATGGCTGTGTGTGTTAGTGTCATCCTCTACGGCTGTGTGTGTTAGTGTTGTCCTCTATGGCTGTGTGTGTGTTAGTGTCATCCTCTATGGCGTCCCTCTGCATCCTCTATGGCTGTGTGTGTTAGTGTCGTCCTCTGTGGCTGTTAGTGTGTCCTAGTGTAGTCCCTCTATGGCTGTGTGTGTTTAGTGTCATCCTCTATGGTCTGGCTGTGTGTGTTAGTGTCATCCTCTATGGCTGTGTGTGTTAGTGTCATCCTCTATGGCTGTGTGTGTTAGTGTGTGTGTTAGTGTCCCTCTATGGCTGTGTGTGTTAGTGTTGTCCTCTATGGCTGTGTGTGTGTGTAGTGTCATCCCTCTATGGCTGTGTGTGTTAGTGTCATCCTCTATGGCTGTGTGTGTTAGTGTCGTCCTCTATGGCTGTGTGTGTTAGTGTTGTCCTCTATGGCTGTGTGTGTTAGTGTTGTCCTCTATGGCTGTGTGTGTTAGTGTCATCCTCTATGGCTGTGTGTGTTAGTGTAGTCCTCTATGGCTGTGTGTGTTAGTGTTGTCCTCTATGGCTGTGTGTGTTAGTGTTCCCTCCTGTGTGTGTTAGTGTTGTCTGTGTGTGTGTTAGTGTCATCCTCTATGGCTGTGTGTGTGTTTAGTGTAGTGTGTGTGTGTTAGTCCTCTATGGCTGTGTGTGTTAGTGTCATCCTCTATGGCTGTGTGTGTTAGTGTTGTCCTCTATGGCTATGGCTGTGTGTGTTAGTGTTGTCCTCTACGGCTGTGTGTGTTAGTGTCATCCTCTATGGCTGTGTGTGTTAGTGTCATCCTCTATGGCTGTGTGTGTTAGTGTCATCCTCTATGGCTGTGTGTGTTAGTGTTGTCCTCTATGGCTGTGTGTGTTAGTGTTGTCCTCTATGGCTGTGTGTGTGTTAGTGTTGTCCTCTATGGCTGTGTGTGTTAGTGTTGTCCTCTATGGCTGTGTGTGTGTTAGTGTTGTCCTCTATGGCTGTGTGTGTTAGTGTTGTCCTCTATGGCTGTGTGTGTGTTAGTGTTGTCCTCTATGGCTGTGTGTGTTAGTGTTGTCCTCTATGGCTGTGTGTGTTAGTGTTGTCCTCTATGGCTGTGTGTGTTAGTGTTGTCCTCTATGGCTGTGTGTTAGTGTTGTCCTCTAGCTGTGTGTGTTAGTGTCCTCTATGGCTGTGTGTGTGTGTAGTGTTGTCCTCTATGGCTGTGTGTGTTAGTGTTGTCCTCTATGGCTGTGTGTGTTAGTTAGTGTCGTCCTCTATGGCTGTGTGTTTGTGTGTGTTAGTGTTGTCCTCTATGGCTGTGTGTGTTAGTGTTGTCCTCTATGGCTGTGTGTGTTAGTGTTGTCCTCTATGGCTGTGTGTGTTAGTGTCAGTTGTCCTCTATGGCTGTGTGTGTGTTAGTGTTGTCCTCTATGGCTGTGTTGTCCCCTCTATGGCTGTGTGTGTTAGTGTTGTCCTCTATGGCTGTGTGTGTTAGTGTCGTCCTGTGTGTAGTGTCATCCTCTATGGCTGTGTGTGTGTTAGTGTTGTCCTCTATGGCTGTGTGTGTGTTAGTGTCGTCCCTCTATGGCTGTGTGTTGTCCCTAGTGTTGTCCTCTATGGCTGTGTGTGTGTGTAGTGTTGTCCTCTATGGCTGTGTGTGTAGTGTTGTCCTCTATGGCTGTGTGTTTATGGCTGTCATCCTCTATGGCTGTGTGTGTCGTCCTCTATGGCTGTGTTAGTGTGTGTGTTAGTGTCGTCCTCTATGGCTGTGTGTGTTAGTAGTGTTGTCCTCTATGGCTGTGTGTGTTAGTGTTGTCCTCTATGGCTGTGTGTTAGTGTTGTCCTCTATGGCTGTGTGTTAGTGTTGTCCTCTATGGCTGTGTGTGTTAGTGTCGTCCTCTATGGCTGTGTGTTAGTGTCATCTGTGTGTGTTAGTACCGTTCTATGGCTGTGTGTGTTAGTGTCATCCTCTATGGCTGTGTGTGTTAGTGTCATCCTCTGTGTGGCTGTGTGTCGTCCTCTATGGCTGTGGTGTGTTAGTGTCGTCCTCTATGTTAGTGTTGTCCTCTATGGCTGTGTGTGTTAGTGTAGTCCTCTATGGCTGTGTGTGTTAGTGTTGTCCTCTATGGCTGTGTGTGTTAGTGTTGTCCTCTACGGCTGTGTGTGTTAGTGTCCTGTTTGGCCCTGTCCGGGGTGTCCCCGGATGGGGCCACAGTGTCTCCTGACCCTCCTGTCTCAGCCTCCAGTATTTATGCTGCAGTAGTTTATGTGTGTCGGGGGCTAGGGTCAGTTTGTTATATCTGGAGTACTTCTCCTGTCCTATTCGGTGTCCTGTGTGAATCTAAGTGTGCTCTCTCTAATTCTCTCCTTCTCTCTTCTTTCTCTCTCTCGGACCTGAGCCCTAGGACCATGCCCCCAGGACTACCTGACATGATGACTCTTGCTGTCCCCAGTCCACCTGGCTATGCTCCTGCTCCAGTTTCAACTGTTCTGCCTTACTATTATTCAACCATGCTGGTCATTTATGAACATTTGAACATCTTGGCCACGTTCTGTTATAATTCCTCACTGCACAGCCAAAAGAGGACTGGCCACCCCACATATGCTCTAATTCTCTCTTTCTTTCTCTCTCTCGGAGGACCTGAGCCCTAGGACAGTGCCCTAGGACTACCTGACATGATGGCTCCTTGCTGTCCCCATTCCACCTGGACTGCTGCTGCTCCAGTTTCAACTGTTCTGCCTTATTATTATTCGACCATGCTGGTCATTTATGAACATTTGAACATCTTGGTCATGTTCTGTTATAATCTCTACCCGGCACAGCCAGAAGAGGACTGGCCACCCCACATAGCCCGGTTCCTCTCTAGGTTTCTTCCTAGGTTTTGGCCTTTCTAGGGAGTTTTTCCTAGCCACCGTGCTTTTACACCTGCATTGTTTGCTGTTTGGGGTTTTAGGCTGGGTTTCTGTACAGCACTTTGAGATATCAGCTGATGTACGAAGGGCTATATAAATAAATTTGATTTGATTTGATTTGATTT
>NC_068444.1:8569465-8596965 GCF_023373465.1 Oncorhynchus keta
GGCTGTGTGTGTTAGTGTCGTCCTCTATGGCTGTGTGTGTTAGTGTTGTCCTCTATGGCTGTGTGTGTTAGTGTCATCCTCTATGGCTGTGTGTGTGTTAGTGTTGTCCTCTATGGCTGTGTGTGTTAGTGTCATCCTCTATGGCTGTGTGTGTTAGTGTTGTCCTCTATGACTGTGTGTGTTAGTGTTGTCCTCTATGGCTGTGTGTGTTAGTGTGTTAGTCCTCTATGGCTGTGTGTGTTAGTGTTGTCCTCTATGGCTGTGTGTGTTAGTGTCATCCTCTATGGCTGTGTGTGTTAGTGTTGTCCTCTATGGCTGTGTGTGTTAGTGTTGTCCTCTATGGCTGTGTGTGTTAGTGTCATCCTCTATGGCTGTGTGTGTTAGTGTTGTCCTCTATGGCTGTGTGTGTTAGTGTTGTCCTGTACGGCTGTGTGTGTTAGTGTCGTCCTCTATGGCTGTGTGTGTTAGAGAGATCTCTGGCCTGAAGCAGATGTCCTTACTCTCTCTCTCGGCGTCCATCACCGGTCCCACCCGACAGCGGCGTTGCCAGAAAGAGGGGCCCCGCTGTGATCCAGGCGCTCTGAAGATCCGGACCGAAGAAGTTCTATGTGGTGACCAGGACTAGATGTGCTCCTGTAGACCTGACCAGACTGTAGACCTGGTCAGACTGTAGACCTGATTAGACTGTAGACCTATCCAGACTGTAGACCTGACCAGACTGTAGACCTGACCAGACTGTAGACCTGTTCAGACTGTAGACCTGTTCAGACTGTAGACCTGACCAGACTGTAGACCTGTTCAGACTGTAGAACTATCCACACTGTAGACCTGGTCAGACTGTAGACTTATCCAGACTGTAGACCTGATTAGACTGTAGACCTATCCAGACTGTAGACCTAGTCAGACTGTATACCTGGTCAGACTGTAGACCTGATTAGACTGTAGACCTATCCAGACTGTAGACCTGACCAGACTGTAGACCTAATTAGTCTGGATAAGTCTACAGTCTAATCAGGTCTACAGTCTGCATGAATATGTGTGTAGCTAACCTACCAGGTTCAATGTTAGCTAGCTAAAATTATGGCTATAACTAGCATATCAAATGGCTCTGAGATACAAATAATATTACTACACAGATCATACACAATGTTAGGTCTACAGCCAGCTAACGTTAGCTTGCTAGCTAACAGTATACAGTAAAACAACTTTCTTTCTAAATTAGAAATGTGTAACATCTGAAAATGTAGACTATGTAGACTATCTTACCTGTATACATGAATGGACGCTTCTCCCCCTGTCATGGATGCCATGGTTGCCCTAAGTTTGAAGATGTAATCCGGTGACAGGTGTTTTCTCCATCTCTTTAGCTATCGTTCTCTAATTCTACTGATTTCAAAACTCAGCCCTCCAGAAAGTGGAGAGCAACACTTATACAGCTCTACTAAGTGATGTCTTTATAAAAAAAAAATCTGCGTTAAAAAAGAATGACCTACTACTCATAATTATTCTACATGGCAGGATTACCAACACATACTGACCAGCTAAATAGACAGAAGAGTTCTATATGGCAGACCAATCCAAACTCATCTCTCGGCATGTCCATCCCACTCATTATCTCAGCCAATCATGGCAGAGAATGTTGCTGACTTTTTTTCTGTGGCTAAACCAACTAGGTTCGTAATTTAATAATTGTATTCTTCTATACAGATGGCATACAAGTTTGTTATTAAGGCACATGAAAGTTCACGTGTTCGAGTTGGCAGAGAGAGAGAGAGAGAGAGAGCTTGTCTTTGTCTCTGTCTCCTTGTCTTTGTGTCCGTCTCCTTGTCTTTGTCTCTGTCTCCTTGTCTTTGTGTCTGTCTCCTTGTCTTTGTCTCTGCCTCCTTGTCTTTGTCTCTGCCTCCTTGTCTTTGTCTCTGTCTTCTTGTCTTTGTCTCTGCCTCCTTGTCTTTGTCTCTGTCTCCTTGTCTTTGTCTCTGTCTTCTTGTCTTTGTCTCTGCCTCCTTGTCTTTGTCTCTGTCTCCTTGTCTTTGTCTCTGCCTCCTTGTCTTTGTCTCTGTCTCCTTGTCTTTGTCTCTGCCTCCTTGTCTTTGTCTCTGTCTCCTTGTCTTTGTCTCTGCCTCCTTGTCTTTGTCTCTGTCTCCTTGTCTTTGTCTCTGCCTCCTTGTCTTTGTCTCTGTCTTCTTGTCTTTGTCTCTGCCTCCTTGTCTTTGTCTCTGTCTCCTTGTCTTTGTCTCTGCCTCCTTGTCTTTGTCTCTGTCTCCTTGTCTTTGTCTCTGCCTCCTTGTCTTTGTCTCTGTCTCATTGTCTTTGTCTCTGCCTCCTTGTCTTTGTCTCTGACTCCTTGTCTTTGTCTCTGCCTCCTTGTCTTTGACTCTGTCTCCTTGTCTTTGTCTCTGCCTCCTTGTCTTTGTGTCTGTCTCCTTGTCTTTGTCTCTGCCTCCTTGTCTTTGTGTCTGTCTCCTTGTCTTTGTCTCTGCCTCCTTGTCTTTGTCTCTGTCTCCTTGTCTTTGTCTCTGCCTCCTTGTCTTTGTCTCTGTCTTCTTGTCTTTGTCTCTGCCTCCTTGTCTTTGTCTCTGTCTCCTTGTCTTTGTCTCTGCCTCCTTGTCTTTGTCTCTGCCTCCTTGTCTTTGTCTCTGCCTCCTTGTCTTTGTCTCTGTCTCCTTGTCTTTGTCTCTGCCTCCTTGTCTTTGTCTCTGACTCCTTGTCTTTGTCTCTGCCTCCTTGTCTTTGTCTCTGTCTCCTTGTCTTTGTCTCTGCCTCCTTGTCTTTGTCTCTGTCTCCTTGTCTTTGTCTCTGCCTCCTTGTCTTTGTCTCTGTCTCCTTGTCTTTGTCTCTGCCTCCTTGTCTTTGTGTCTGTCTCCTTGTCTTTGTCTCTGCCTCCTTGTCTTTGTCTCTGTCTCCTTGTCTTTGTCTCTGCCTCCTTGTCTTTGTCTCTGTCTCCTTGTCTTTGTCTCTGCCTCCTTGTCTTTGTCTCTGTCTCCTTGTCTTTGTCTCTGCCTCCTTGTCTTTGTCTCTGTCTCCTTGTCTTTGTCTCTGCCTCCTTGTCTTTGTCTCTGCCTCCTTGTCTTTGTCTCTGTCTCCTTGTCTTTGTCTCTGCCTCCTTGTCTTTGTGTCTGGCTCCTTGTCTTTGTCTCTGTCTCCTTGTCTTTGTCTCTGTCTCCTTGTCTTTGTCTCTGTCTCCTTGTCTTTGTCTCTGTCTCCTTGTCTTTGTATCTGTCTCCTTGTCTTTGTCTCTGTCTCCTTGTCTTTGTCTCTGCCTCCTTGTCTTTGTCTCTGTCTCCTCCTCTTTGTTCCAGCAAAGTCACCCGCTGTTCCTTGTCTTTGTGTCTGTTTCCTTGTCTTTGTCTCTGCCTCCTTGTCTTTGTCTCTGTCTCCTTGTCTTTGTCTCTGCCTCCTTGTCTTTGTCTCTGTCTCCTTGTCTTTGTCTCTGTCTCCTTGTCTTTGTCTCTGTCTCCTTGTCTTTGTCTCTGTCTCCTTGTCTTTGTCTCTGCCTCCTTGTCTTTGTCTCTGTCTCCTCCTCTTTGTTCCAGCAAAGTCACCCGCTGTTCCTTGTCTTTGTGTCTGTTTCCTTGTCTTTGTCTCTGTCTCCTTGTCTTTGTCACTGTCTCCTCCTCTTTGTGCCTGTTTCCTTGTCTTTGTCTCTGTCTCCTTGTCTTTGTCTCTGACTCCTCCTCTTTGTCTCTGACTCCTCCTCTTTGTCTCTGACTCCTCCTCTTTGTGCAAAGTCACCCGCTGTTCCTGTCCATCTGCATTCTCTCTTGATCTCGATCTCTTCTCCATTTCTCTCTCCCCAACCCTACTTTGACCCCATATGTTCTGCAGTACCATTGACCAGAGTGTGTGTGTGTGTGTGTGTGTGTGTGTGTGTGTGTGTGTGTGTGTGTGTGTGTGTGTGTGTGTGTGTGTGTGTGTGTGTGTGTGTGTGTGTGTGTGTGTGTGTGTGTGTGTGTGTGTGTGTGTGGAGACCTTGTAAAGTGCTTGTGTTAGATGTTTTATTCTCAATCAGCCATGTTCACCCAGCATGACAAATTTAAAATGGACAAAGTGGGGTGACACACACACACACACAAACACACACCTAAATGGGGCTCACAATATTATACTCATAATTACGTCCAGGAATCAATTGAAGCAAATGAAAGTGCTGTTGTTGCTAACCATGCTTTGCTAATTGCGTTGTTTTGATGCATCCACCATAGATATAGAAATATAATGCATGAATTGGTGCACACCCAGTGGCGACCATCAATGCTCAGACTGTCCGGCCTGTCTCTAGCCTAATGTCCAGCGGCCTGTCTCTAGCCTAATGTCCAGTGGCCTGTCTCTAGCCTAATGTCCAGTGGCCTGTCTCTAGCCTAATGTCCAGTGGCCTGTCTCTAGCCTAATGTCCAGCGGCCTGTCTCTAGCCTAATGTCCAGCGGCCTGTCTCTAGCCTAATGTCCAGCGGCCTGTCTCTAGCCTAATGTCCAGCGGCCTGTCTCTAGCCTAATGTCCAGTGGCCTGTCTCTAGCCTAATGTCCAGCGGCCTGTCTCTAGCCTAATGTCCAGTGGCCTGTCTCTAGCCTAATGTCCAGCGGCCTGTCTCTAGCCTAATGTCCAGCGGCCTGTCTATAGCCTAATGTCCAGTGGCCTGTCTCTAGCCTAATGTCCAGCGGCCTGTCTCTAGCCTAATGTCCAGTGGCCTGTCTCTAGCCTAATGTCCAGCGGCCTGTCTCTAGCCTAATGTCCAGCGGCCTGTCTCTAGCCTAATGTCCAGCGACCTGTCTCTAGCCTAATGTCCAGTGGCCTGTCTCTAAATGTCCAGCGACCTGTCTCTAGCCTAATGTCCAGCGGCCTGTCTCTAGCCTAATGTCCAGCGGCCTGTCTCTAGCCTAATGTCCAGCGGCCTGTCTATAGCCTAATGTCCAGCGGCCTGTCTATAGCCTAATGTCCAGCGGCCTGTCTCTAGCCTAATGTCCAGCAGCCTGTCTCTAGCCTAATGTCCAGCGGCCTGTCTCTAGCCTAATGTCCAGCGGCCTGTCTCTAGCCTAATGTCCAGCGGCCTGTCTCTAGCCTAATGTCCAGCGGCCTGTCTCTAGCCTAATGTCCAGCGGCCTGTCTCTAGCCTAATGTCCAGCGGCCTCTCTATAGCCTAATGTCCAGCGGCCTGTCTCTAGCCTAATGTCCAGCGGCCTGTCTATAGCCTAATGTCCAGCGGCCTGTCTCTAGCCTAATGTCCAGTGGCCTGTCTATAGCCTAATGTCCAGCGGCCTGTCTCTAGCCTAATGTCCAGCGGCCTGTCTCTAGCCTAATGTCCAGCGGCCTCTCTATAGCCTAATGTCCAGCGGCCTGTCTCTAGCCTAATGTCCAGCGGCCTGTCTATAGCCTAATGTCCAGCGGCCTGTCTCTAGCCTAATGTCCAGTGGCCTGTCTCTAGCCTAATGTCCAGCGGCCTGTCTCTAGCCTAATGTCCAGTGGCCTGTCTATAGCCTAATGTCCAGCGGCCTGTCTCTAGCCTAATGTCCAGTGGCCTCTCTATAGCCTAATGTCCAGCGGCCTGTCTCTAGCCTAATGTCCAGCGGCCTGTCTATAGCCTAATGTCCAGTGGCCTGTCTCTAGCCTAATGTCCAGCGGCCTGTCTCTAGCCTAATGTCCAGCGGCCTGTCTATAGCCTAATGTCCAGCGGCCTGTCTCTAGCCTAATGTCCAGTGGCCTGTCTATAGCCTAATGTCCAGCAGCCTGTCTATAGCCTAATGTCCAGTGGCCTGTCTCTAGCCTCATGTCCAGCAGCCTGTCTATAGCCTAATGTCCAGCAGCCTGTCTATAGCCTAATGTCCAGCAGCCTGTCTATAGCCTAATGTCCACAAATACAGCTGCAGTGTGTGCAAACCTGGTCAAGAACTACAGGAAACATATGATCTCTGTATTTGCAAACAAAGGTTTCTGTACTAAATATTAAGATCTGCTTTTCTGATGTATCAATAACTTATGTCATGCAATAAAATGCAGATGAATTACTTAAAAATCATACAATGTAATTTTCTGGATTTTTGTTTTAGATTCCGTCTCTCACAGTTTAAGTGTATGATAAAAATTACAGACCTCTACATGCTTTGTCAGTAGGAAAACCTGCAAAAAAGGCAGTGTATCAAATACTTGTTCTCCCCACTCTATGTGTCAGTTTGCAAACAATGTAACAAAAATAAACATATTTTACTTAATAAATCTGCATAAAAACATGGTCTCTTTTGTGTTTTCTTGAGTAAGACAGCTCCAAAATACAGGTGTTTTCAGCCTAGCTCAGTGCTATCTGTGGTGGTGGAGCAGCCAGCAGAATATACAGAGCGTAGGGGTTGGTAATGTTCTCTAGTTGCGCCGTGATTGGCTCAGTGTTCTGTCACTCATGGGGACACTACGTCACTGCCAAATCTAAGGGTAGAGCTTGAAAATTCAAGCACCTTGAGTCCTGCCATAGAGGTATTAGAAGTGCCCATCCAAGAAGCCTCAAGGTCATTTAAAAATATATATATATTTCACCTTTATTTAACCAGGTAGGTTAGTTGAGAACAAGTTCTCATTTGCAACTGCGACTTGGCTAAGATAAAGCATAGCAGTGTGACACAAACAACAACACAGAGTTACACATGGAGTAAACAAGTCAATAACACAATAAACAAGTCAATGACACAGTAGAAAAAAAGAAAGTCGATATACAGTGTGTGCAAAACGCATGAGGAGGTAAGGCAATAAATAGGCCATAATAATTACAATTTAGCAGATTAACTCTGGAGTGATAAATGAGCCGATGATGATGTGCGATTCAGTAGAGATACTGGTGTGCAAAAGAGCAGAAAAGTAAATAAAACAAAAAACAGTATGGGGATGATGTAGATAGATTGGGTGGGCTGTTTACAGATGGACTATGTACAGCTGCAGCGATCGGTTAGCTGCTCAGATAGTTGATGTTTAAAGTTGGTGAGGGAAATAAAAGTCTCCAACTTCAGCGATTTTTGCAATTCGTTTCAGTCACTGTCAGCAGAGAACTGGAAAGAAAGGTGGCCAAAGGAGGTGTTGGTTTTGGGAATGATCAGTGAGATAGATATACCTGCTGGATCGCGAGCTACGGGTCGGTGTTGTTATCGTGATCCTGATTGAGGTTGCCCATGTTTATGGATTTATGGTTGTACCTGGTGGGTTCCTTGATGATTTGTGTGAGATTGAGGGCATCTTGCTTAGATTGCAGGACTGCCGGGGTGTTAAGTATATCCCAGTTTACGTCACATAACAGAAAGAAGCTCGATGGGGGGCGATCAATTCAAAAATGGTGTCCAGGGCACAGCTAGGAGCGGAGGGGGGTCGATAGCAGGCGGCAACAGTGAGAGACTTATTTCTGGAGAGGTACATTTTTTTAAATTAGAAGTTCAAACTGTTTGGGTATAGATCTGGAAAGTATGACAGTCTCTGCATTAGATTGCAACTCGTCCTCCGTTGGCAGTTCTATCTTGACGGAAAATGTTGTAGCTGGGTATAGAAATCTCAGAGTTGTTGGTGGCCTTCCTATAAGCCAGGATTCAGACACGGCATCAGGACATCAGGGTTAGCAGAGTGTGCTAAAGTAGTGAGTAAAACAAACTTAGGGAGGAGGCTTCTGATGTTGACATGCATGAAACCAAGGTTTTTTCAATCACAGAAGTCAACAAATGAGGGTGTCTGGGGACACGCAGGGCCTGGGTTTACCTCCACATTACCCGATGTCATTGGCCTCAGGTAAAATGACGTCAAATTACGTTATATCGACAGTAGATTTGATTGGACTGATCATGTCAACATCATACATTCAAAATCTTAGCTAGCAGTCATCATCACGAATCAAGCTGACAATCTGACAATCTACTGGCAAATCTTTTTCCATCCTTATCATATGAAGATAAATTATATATAAAACTTATCGGTGCTCATCGGCCATTGGACATAACCAGCAGACATCAAGAAGCATCGAGAAAACACCTAGATTTAGCCTTTTTTATTCCCCCTCCATTTAGTTTGCAATTTACCTAAAAAGCAGCCAATCAGCTGTTTCACCAGTTTTCCTCACCAAGGCCCATGCTTGATTATTTTGCACAGGAGAACCAAGAATTAGTTTGTTTTTTTACCCTAAGTCGCTTTAACTGGGCGTGTTTATCAGACAGGAAGGTAAAAATTGATGAAAAGAAAGAGAACGCTAAAACGGGGTCCATTATGCAGTTTACGGATAAAATCTGGGAATAATAAAGGTCATGTATAAAGGATTGCTCTGAGAAATGTTTATAGTTTCTCTTAAGAATTATACGGGGGTCAGGATTTCTTAGCCTAGTATCTCTGATACATGCAATAGGGCAGTTGTCACTGGGGCGGCAGGGTAGCCTAGTGGTTAGAGCGTTGGACGAGTAACCGAAAGGTTGCAAGTTCAAATCCCCGAGCTGACAAGGTACAAATCTGTCGTACTGCCCCTGAACCCTAGCAAATAACCCACTAGCTATATATTTGTGAGGTGTATTTGTTAAGATAAGGTCTACTAATGTAGAATTTTTGAGGGGGCTTTTGGTTTAGGACAGGTTGGTATAGTTATTAGTTGAGTAAGATTTAGTTCGTTACAAATATATTTTAATTTAAACGATGCTGGCATCAGCATTGAGATGATTCTGATAATCAATAACATTATAAGATTATGTCATGTTCAAGTTCTTTTGTGTTTTCCTTGTTTTAGTGTTGGTCAGGACGTGAGCTGGGTGGGCTGGGTGGGCATTCTATGTTGTGTGTCTAGTTTGTCCGTTTCTATGTATGGCCTGATATGGTTCTCAATCAGAGGCAGGTGTTAGTCATTGTCTCATTGTTGGGAACCATATTTAGGTAGCTTGTTTTGTGTTGAGGTTTGTGGGTGGTTGTTTCCTGTCTTTGTGTTCTCTGCATCAGATAGGACTGTTAGGGTTTTTGGCCATGTTTGTTATTTTGTATTTGTGTCATGTTTGTTATTTTGTATTTGTGTCATGTTTGTTATTTTGTATTTGTGTCATGTTTGTTATTTTGTATTTGTGTCATGTTTGTTATTTTGTATTTGTGTCATGTTTGTTATTTTGTATTTGTGTCGCGTTCACCTTATCGTCTTTTATTGAACACGTTGAACACAAACTACGCTGCATTAAAGGTCCTCCTCTCCTTCAACGGAAGAAAACCATTACAGATAATCAATAAGTTTACATAATTAGACATTAACTCAAACAATTTGCATAGAGCAGATACTGGAGCTGAGGGTGGGCGATAAAACTTTCGCTCGCGATAGTGTATTATGATCAGGGACCAAATGTAAACATTTAAACAAAACGAAACATTCATACTGTTTCAGAACAGAAGTTAAAATGGACACAGTGACATTTATGTTGCATTCAATTATTTCATTAAATAATTTATATACCTCCACCTCTACCCACTCTGTCTGCTCTGTAAGACCTTACACCCAGCTAACAGAACATCTGAGTCTGCCTCTACCCACTCTGTCTGCTCTGTAAGACCTTACACCCAGCTAACAGAACATCTGAGTCTGCCTCTACCCACTCTGTCTGCTCTGTAAGACCTTACACCCAGCTAACAGAACATCTGAGTCTACCTCTACCCACTCTGTCTGCTCTGTAAGACCTTACACCCAGCTAACAGAACATCTGAGTCTGCCTCTACCCACTCTGTCTGCTCTGTAAGACCTTACACCCAGCTAACAGAACATCTGAGTCTACCTCTACCCACTCTGTCTGCTCTGTAAGACCTTACACCCAGCTAACAGAACATCTGAGTCTGCCTCTACCCACTCTGTCTGCTCTGTAAGACCTTACACCCAGCTAACAGAACATCTGAGTCTGCCTCTACCCACTCTGTCTGCTCTGTAAGACCTTACACCCAGCTAACAGAACATCTGAGTCTACCTCTACCCACTCTGTCTGCTCTGTAAGACCTTACACCCAGCTAACAGAACATCTGAGTCTGGAACAGAGACACAGAGCCAGGATTCAGATGTAATCAATATGTCAGCATGTGCTTGTCAGTGTTTCAATCAAATCTAGCTTTCGGATCAAGCTTCTCGCATTCAAATGAATAATTCCAAGGCCACTATTTCGAGAGCTCATATCAGATGGAGCATTCAAGGTAATATTAGATGAGCGACGCTTCCTCGTGTAACTACTGTCAGGCCTGAGATGGATGGAGACGAGATGACTTCTAACAATACCCCTCTGCCTGTACGAGGAAGTGGCAACGCGGTACCTTATCAGTAGTGTAACACTAACAAAGTTTCCTCCATGTTAGCAGCTATTTAAAGCTATGGGGGGAGCAGTCAGTATAGCTTGACTTGGTAATCGACCAATTCCGAGTATCAACCCCCCATGGCTATATATTTTAACACAGTTTTCCTCAGTCTCTTTGGTGCATGTTGCACATCATCCCTAACTTGTACAAAATAATAAGTGCATTTCTCAGAACAATTTGTACAAACTGCAATATACAATAAATATGTTTCTAAAGCTAGTCAGTCACTAAAAATCCTTAGTACATCTCTCAAAAGGAAATATTCATGCCAATGATCACGTCAGTGTCATCAGAATGATAAGTCATTGAGTCATTGTTCACGAACGAGGTCGTCAAAATGTTTAGGCATGTTGTCAATGTAACTGTGTACTTTGACAGTATTACCTGATGTAAACTTAGGCTACATTTTGGATGACAGTTACTGTATTGAAAATGCACAAGGCTGCACTTCTATGGCATATATCAATTTCAACAGTACTATTTACATATTACTGTATGTGGGTTATTGATTGAAAGAGACTGGACAACCCAAGGGGCACAAAGGAAAAACAACTAAATTAGAAAGAAACACAGGAAACCACCCCTAAGGCACAACTTTGCCCGCAGCACTGCTGTGCTGTCTCTACACATCCAGACGTTCCTGTCTCTCAGCCCACATATTCTCATCCACATCACATCACACTGGATATTTTCCCTTCCACTGCAACGTGGAAAGAATCTTTTGGAATGCCTTATCCATCCTCTTGCAGGCGTCTACTGTGATGTCCTCACATGCTGCATCCATTGCAGCCAGCAGGATCATCTGCGTGTGTGGCTGACGATCGTACACCTTCCACCTCCATGCTGAAAATAACTCCTCAATTGGGTTAAGGAATGGTGAATAAGGTGGGAGGAATTCTATGAGCACAAACCATTTGCCTTATGATGTTTGATCGATGGAAACTCACATTATCACAAATGACCACATATTTTGGCAAATCCTCTCTAAACAGACCCCTCTCATCATCAGGGATGAGAGCCCTGTAGAGAGTCTCTAAAAAGCTGAGTAGATGCTGGGTGTTGTATGGCCCTATAAGGTGGATATGGGTTAGGACACCATGCTCCGAAATAGCAGCACACATGGTGATATTTCCTCCCTGTTGGCCTGGCAAATCCACAGTAGCTCTGTGACCGATGATATTCCGACCCCGCCTTCTGCATTTGGTCAGGATGAAGCCAGCCTCATCCACGTATACCAAGTTGTGAGAGGGTTCACTTGATTCCAACTCCATTATATGCTATATCCCAGAACACACAGTTGAATTTGTTTTGGTAAGGAAGAGTGACATAAAATGTACATATATTGCATGTTCCTTCCACAGCAATGGAAATGTGTGCAGTTTATGCTTACTGTACTATGTATCACTATTAAATGTTGCTGTAAAGTAGTTACATAAATACATGTTTTACCTGTACATACTGGTACCGTAGCTCCTTAACTCTGTCCTCATTCCTTTGGAATGGTACACGGTACAGCTGTTTCATACTCATCTGGTTTCTATGCAGCACCCTGTCGATGGTTGAGATGCTAACCGTATGGATGTTTTCAAAGACATCGTTGTTTTCTATAATGGTCCTTTGTATTTTCCTGAGTCTCATGGCATTGTTTGCTCGGACCATGGTGCAAATAGCCTCCTCCTGTTGAGGTGTGAAAAGGCCTCTGCCACCGGTTTGAGGTAACCTTGCAGTCAGTCCTATGTGGGGAAATGCAGTGATGCATCGCACACTTTCACATAGACAAAAACTATGCAAACACACATTTTACTGTAAAACATACAGGTGGGTGCATGTAAGGTGCAGTATGTATCTTTATAGAGTATATTTCTGTATGCTGTGAAATACAAGTGGACTACTGTAATATGAAGCATTGTAGGAAGTATACAGTATACTGCTTATATACAGTAACAGTGCACTGTACATTGGTGGACATACCTGTTCTCTCTTCGAAACGTTTGAACTATTGAGGACACGGTTGATCTCCCAATATTGGGCTGCACCCTTCGACCCACCTCAGCCATTGTAAGGCCATGATTGACAACATGGTCTACAATAGTGGCCCTTATGTCATCAGATATACGCCTATGTCCTCTTCTGCCTCTTCCTCTGTTTTGCCTTCCACCACGCATCCTTGCTCCTCTTCTTCCTCCTCTTGGCTGTTGACCCTGTTCGTTTCCTGGTCCATCCATTATTGGAAAATTGCAACTCTGTGTTGTGGTCTGTCTATATATGCTTGCCAATTGATTCTACATGAGATGCACCTTTGAGCAATTTAGACAACTGGTTGATTGTTGGTTGAACTAACACTTTACTACAGTCCTTCATGAGTGAGGGTCAATTTCACCTGCACGATTCATAAATTCACGTTTTTGTACAAAAGGTCTAATAGAAATGTGTAAAACCATACATGACAGTTTATGACAAATAGCTAAACAATTTTGCAATTTTGCATGTAATGGCTTATGCAAGGAACTGATGCCTCGATGTTTTGAGGGGTAAGACTATTCAACAGAGAACTATCTACTATATTTTGATCAACATGACATGAGCAATTGACAATGTGGAAAAAAGCTGACACTTGTACATTATCAATTGCAATTTGTTCAAAAGGAATAAGAAATTGCTTTAATGATGTGCACAAGTGACTAGATGATTTGGAATTTGTACAAGTAGTATCAGTAATTGCACTTTTGATCTAAGAAATGCACCAAAGCGACTGAGAAAAACTGTAATAATTCTCATATGCCCTGGATGGCAGTTGCTGCAGTTTGGACGGAGGTCCACCTCCTCCCCCAGCTTGTACTGTTGACACCAGGGAGGATGGGTCCATGGTCTCATGCTGCTTACGTCGAATCCTGACTCGGACATCAGCATGACACAAATGGGATTCGTCGGACCAGTTGATGTTTTCCCACTCCTCAATTGTCCAGTGTTGGTGATCAGGTGCTCGCTGGAGCCACTTTTGATAGGAGTGGAACCCGGTGTGATTGCCTGCTGCAACAGCCCATCCATGACAAGGGCCGATGAGTTGTGGGTTCTGAGATGCCGTTGTGCTGCACTGTGATTTGTCTGTTTTTGGCCCGCCTGTTAGCTTCTTAGGGCTAGGGTGGTATCAGACATTATTTTAAAATTTCTAGAAACTTCAAATTGTTCTCTTTCCAATACTACCAATTATATGCATATCCTGGCTTCTGGGCCTGAGTAACAGGCTGTTTACTTTAGGCACGTCAGTCAGGTGGAAATTCAGGAAACTAGACCCAGCTAACAGGCGGGTCAAAAACAGACAAATCACAGTGCAGCACAACGGCATCTCAGAACCCACAACTCGTCGGTCCTTGTCATGGATGGGCTGTTGCAGCAGGCAATCACACCGGGTTCCACTCCTCTATCAGTGGGGGCCGTCCTGAGTGCTTTATGGACAGTTTAAAATATTACGATGGATGCGGATTGTGATGGACCTCTGTGCAACTGGTGATTGAAAATAGGCACCTGGTAACCCAAAAATATAAATACGGTTCTAAATGCATTTACCGGGCATTCTAATATTAATGCCCGCTATGGAGCCCCACTACTGGGGAAAATTCACTGGAGGGCGCCAAAAGTAGAGGTGACTAACTGTGCTACTAGGATTCAATTGAACGCTTTGTTGCAGACATTTACTGACACCGGGCATATTCAACCGGTGTTGAGCATTCAAAAATGCATCAGTTTTTCTGCGCTCTGGCACACTAAGACAAGGGTCTTTTGTTAAGAAATGTAGCTAGATAGCTAGCTAGGTAAACATTGAACCCCAACGCATGATGTAACGTTAGTTATCGAGCCAGCCAGCTAATATTAGCTAGCTAGCTAGGTAAACATTGAACCCCAAAGCATGATGTAACGTTAGTTATCCAGCCAGCCAGCTAATATTAGCTAGCTAGCTAGGTAAACATTGAACCCCAAAGCATGATGTAATGTTAGTTATCCAGCCAGCCAGCTAATATTAGCTAGCTAGCTAGGTAAACATTGAACCCCAAAGCATGATGTAACGTTAGTTATCCAGCCAGCCAGCTAATATTAGCTAGCTAGCTAGGTAAACATTGAACCCCAAAGCATGATGTAACGTTAGTTATCCAGCCAGCCAGCTAATATTAGCTAGCTAGCTAGGTAAACATTGAACCCCAAAGCATTGTAACGTTAGTTATCCAGCCAGCCAGCTAATATTAGCTAGCTAGCTAGGTAAACATTGAACCCCAAAGCATGATGTAATGTTAGTTATCCAGCCAGCCAGCTAATATTAGCTAGCTAGCTAGGTAAACATTGAACCCCAAAGCATGATGTAACGTTAGTTATCCAGCCAGCCAGCTAATATTAGCTAGCTAGCTAACAGTACACATTATGCTTTGTCAAAAGTAGAGTCTTTTGATAAGACTTGTAACTAGCAAAACAATGGGCCATAATCACAACTCATGACGTTACTACCCTGCATGAATCTGCAGGTAGCTAACCTACCAGGTTCAATGGCTATAACTAGTCAAGCAAATGTGTCTGAGATACGAAGAATAAGATCATACACATAACGTTAGCTAGTGACCCAGCCAGCTAACATTAGCTAGCTACCCACCCAGCCAGCTAACGTTAGCTAGCTACCCACCCAGCCAGCTAACGTTAGCTAGCTACCCACCCAGCCAGCTAACGTTAGCTAGCTACCCACCCAGCCAGCTAACGTTAGCTAGCTACCCACCCAGCCAGCTAACGTTAGCTAGCTACCCACCCAGCCAGCTTACATTAGCTAGCTACCCACCCAGCCAGCTTACATTAGCTAGCTACCCACCCAGCCAGCTTACATTAGCTAGCTAACAGTACTTGAAATGAAACCACTTTTTGTCACAATTAGAAACGTGTAATATTTGGAAATCTTACCAGTGTTTGACGTGTCGCCTGTCTTATGCTATAGATGGTTGCCCTTAGTTTGAACATGTAACATTCGTCCATCTCCTGAGCTATCATTCTCGAATTCCACTGATTTCAAGACTTGGTCCTCCAGAAAATGGAGTGCACACACATAATGTTAGCTAGTTAGCCATCCAGCTAACTTTAGCTAGCTAACAGTAAACTTTAACTTGACATTAGGTTCATGCAGTTTTACTACGCGACACGTCTAAAAAAAAAAGCTGTGTTTTGACACGATTACCTAGACATACTGACCAGCTCCAGTAGACAGACGTGTGCTATATGGTAGACCAATCCAAACTCATCTCTAGGCATGTCCATCCCACTCATTAGCTCAACCAATCATGACTAGCGAGAAGGTTGCTCCCTTTTTCTGTGGCTAAACCAACTAGGCTCATAATTTAACTATTTTATTTGGTATTTACAGATGGCATACAAGTTTGATATCAAGGCACATGAAAGTTCACATTTCGAGTAGGCATTTCTGCCAAAAAAATGCATTTTGATAAAAAAAAACATTTTTTTTACATTCAAACAGCTCTCCTGTGAAGTCTTGACTTGCGATATACGTCTAGTTTCCCAAATTGGTTCACATTTGCCATTCACCTTCGACCTCTCTCATCAACGAGCTGTTTTCTCTCACAGGACTGGATGTTTTTTGTATGTCGCAACCGGGAAACCCTAGTCACTGTTGTGTGTGAAAGGCCCAAGAGGTCAACCATTTCTGAGATCCTAGAACCGGCTCGCCTGGCAACGAAGATTTTTACCACGCTCAAAGTTGCTTCGGTCACTTGTTTTGCTCATTCTAACATTCATTCAAACAGTAACTGAATGCCTCGATACTTGTCTGCCAGCTTTATATAGCAAGGCATGTCCTCGTGACTCACTGTCTGTAAGAACGATCCATTTCTGTGAATGGGGTAGTGTACCTAATAAACTGGCCGTTGACTATATATCGCTCTCTCTCTCTCTCTCTGAGATGAGGAAATAGAAGCCTCACACAAGCCATGTTTCTAATTAGCCAGGTCCCAAATCTGTTTGTGCTGTCTTGCCTACTCCTATGCTGACAATTTTATTTTATTTAACCTTTATTTAGGTTAGAAACCTATTTTTTGAGGGGGACCTGGCACAAGGCCAGCAGGAAGTAGTCTTTGTGTACACATAACACAAGAACACAATACTATATATTAAAAAATTATATTTTCTTCTATCAGAGTTTTGAACTCAGACAGAAACATCCTCTCCTCCAGTTTTAAAGTATTTTGTAGCTCTTACCAAGACCAATGATTTATGTCCCCATTTCAGGCCTTGGAACTGTGAATGAGAGCACTGAGGCTGAAGGATTGTGATGTTGCTGTTAGTGAGGAGATATGTAGGGAACAAGCACGGCCTTGTACACAAATATGTACCGGTGCTTAAACCTTCTGGCATGAAGGACCACTTCACCATGTTGTATCGTTCACAGTGATGGGTGAGTGGTCTTGCATTAGTTATGAACCTAAGTGCTCTGTGATACACCTTAAGGGCGCTGGCAGTGGCATTGCATGTAAATGATGTCACCATAACACAACGCAGAGAAAAATCGCATCTCGCACAAGATCCTTCCTCAAATAGAAAAACAAGATTAGCTGTCCATTTACAGTAAAAAATAAATGGTATCTGCCGATGACTCCATTTGACTGCTTTGAGGAACGACAACAAAAATAACATGTACTCAGACTCTCTGTCCTCCAGAAAGGTGGACGAGTTGCTTCTGAATGTCCTCAAAAGCCAGACAAGTCCTGAAGAAGTAGACACAGGAGTAGACACAGGAGTAGACACAGGAGTAGACACAGAAGTAGACACAGGAGTAGACACAGGAGTAGACACAGGAGTAGACACAGGAGTAGACACAGAAGTAGACACAGAAGTAGACACAGGAGTAGACACAGAAGTAGACACAGGAGTAGACACAGGAGTAGACACAGAAGTAGACACAGGAGTAGACACAGGAGTAGACACAGGAGTAGACACAGAAGTAGACACAGGAGTAGACACAGAAGTAGACACAGAAGTAGACACAGGAGTAGACACAGAAGTAGACACAGGAGTAGACACAGGAGTAGACACAGGAGTAGACACAGAAGTAGACATTTGAGTCGTCGGCCTACAGATGGAGGTGTTTCAGAGTTTACATTTCTACCAACAGCATTTATGTACAGGGTAAAATAAAAAGGACAGACCCTTAAATGGACTCTTGAAGGACGCCTTTCATGAGCTGTCAACACTCTTATGTCAATACCCTCCCGTGACACGCGCTGGGTTCTGTAAAACAGGCCGTTTTAGTTGCAATCCAATGCTCCATTTTTTTCTTCTTCTAATCTCCACTCTTAAAATTAAAAGTGCAAATTGCAACCAAAGACGTATCTTGAGAGGAATGCCACAGGGAACCATTTTAGGGTCTCTGAAAAAAACATGAATGGGATGGTTCTTTGAAAACCATAAAGAAATTCCATAACAGAAATGTTTGGCCTTCCGGGACCAGAATTGAATGGTCTTTTGCTGTAGGGTTTTTACGAGACTTATTTGCATCTTTCTCATGTTGCCTTTCGAGTGAATGTTGATTTACCAGTGCAACCCATGACTGTGTTTGCTCGAGACATGGTTGTTGCATTCATTCATTTTCAGTCTTAATGAGATCTTAAGTGAATATGTTGTCATTGAAATAGTATTCTTAAAGAGAATATATATTGCACAAGGCTTTCTTTTGAGTGCTTAGTTTTACCCTAATACAGTGACATGAATCACATAGTTTATAGGCCATAATAAGACCTGCAACCTGTACTCAGAATGACCACCAGGGTTGAGAAAATTAAAGAGTAAGCCATGAAATCACCTTGAACGTCTAAACTGGAACACCTATTTCAGTAACTGCTGCAATAATTCCAGGTAAACTTGGAATATTTTATAAAATGGTTATTTATATTTGAGTAGTATACGGTTAATTAATCAATGTACATGAAATACAAACAAAAAACCAAACATTAGAGCATGCTGGGAAACATGAAATGATGGGTAATTTGGTACAATACAGTACAAACAAACCATAATCAATACATTGTAAACAAAACCATAATCAATAAAATAAATCAAAATAAATCACTTTTTTTATACTTTGGCACTATCTTTGAAACTATAGGCTATTTTTGCAAATCAATACAGTACACCACAAAACCATAAAAACCAACAATACAGTACACACAAACCAAAATCAAACAGTACACAAAACCATAATTTGTTTTGTTTTTGCATCAATACAGTACACACAAACCATAATCAATACAGTACACACAAACCATAATCAATACAGTACACACAAACCATAATCAATACAGTACACACAAACCATAATCAATACAGTACACACAAACCATAATCAATACAGTACACACAAACCATAATCAATACAGTACAAACAAACCATAATCAATACAGTACACACAAACCATAATCAATACAGTACACACAAACCATAATCAATACAGTACACACAAACCATAATCAATACAGTACACACAAACCATAATCAATACAGTACACACAAACCATAATCAATACAGTACACACAAACCATAATGTGAATAAGCACACAAAGCACCAACTAGGCACTGACAGTATTAAATGAAAAACACTTGTGGCTTTTGCTTTTCCTGTGTGCAGGGCATAGCAGTTTGCAGTAAAGTTTTGTCATACATGTAGTAAACACACAGGTATCCACATGTGTAAAGTATGGATGTGTACTCCGAACGTAACAGACTATTAAATACAAATAAGGGAAAAGTTATTCTCAAAATGTTCAAACACTCCTCGAACAACAAAAACACAGTAGAAAGAAAACCAAAACATTTGTGCTAGTAAAAAAATAACTGAAAGAAATGTGGCTTCATCTCACCTTCTTTGTGAGTCTGGCCATAAGACTTCATCCACTTCACATGCGATGTTGTCTTGAGCTAGGCAGCGTGGAAAGTATCGCCCGGAGTGCCGTATCCAGGCCTGGCAATGACCCCTGATCCATGTCTCCACAAGCCTCCTCCATTGCCTGTAGAAGGGGGTAAGGGGTATGTGTTGGTGGGGCTGGTGATCATACACCTTCCAGCAGAGAGGAATTATTCAATAGGACTCAAGAACGGAGAGTATGGGGGGAGAGATGAGAAGTGGGTGACCTGTGAACCAATTGCAGACCAGCCCGGTGGAAACTAACATTGTCCCAGATGATAATATACCTGGGCTGCTCTGGACACTGGTCATTAGGGATTAGTCTGTTGTGGAGGGGGTCCTGGAATGTAATAATGTACCTGGTCTGCTCTGGTCCCTGGTCATTAGGGATTAGTCTGTTGTGGAGGGGGTCCTGAAATGTGATAATGTACCTTGGCTGCTCTGGCCACTGGTCATTAGGAAAACACTTTTTTTGCTTTTCCTGATTAGTCTGTTGTGGAGGGGTCCTTTGTGATAATGTACCTGGTCTGCTCTGGCCCCTGGTCATTAGGGATTAGTCTGTTGTGGAGGGTCCTGAAATGTGATAATGTACCTGGTCTGACTCTGGCCACTGGTCAAATAAGGGAAAAGTCTGTTGTGGAGGGGTCAAATGTGATAATGTACCTGGTCTGCTCTGGCCCCTGGTCATTAAAACATTAGTCTGTTGTGGAGGGGGTCCTGAAATGTGATAATGTACCTGGTCTGCTCTGGCCCCTGGTCATTAGGGATTAGTCTGTTGTGGAGGGGGTCCTGAAATGTGATAATGTACCTGGTCTGCTCTGGCCACTGGTCATTAGGGATTAGTCTGTTGTGGAGGGGGACCTGAAATGTGATAATGTACCTGGTCTGCATCTGGCCCCTGGTCATTAGGGGTTAGTCTGTTGTGGAGGGGCTGGTGATAATGTACCTGGTCTGCTCTGGCCCCTGGTCATTAGGGATTAGTCTGTTGTGGAGGGGGGAAATGTGATAATGTACCTGGTGCTCTGGCCCCTGGTCAGGGATTAGTCTGTTGTGGAGGGTCCTGAAATGTGATAATGTACCTGGTCTGCTCTGGCCCCTGGTCATTAGGGATTAGTCTGTTGTGGAGGGGGTCCTGAAATGTGATAATGTACCTGGTCTGCTCTGGTCCCTGGTCATTAGGGATTAGTATGTTGTGGAGGGGTCCTGAAATGTGATAATGTACCTGGTCTGCTCTGGTCCCTGGTCATTAGGGACTAGTCTGTTGTGGAGGGGGTCCTGAAATGTGATAATGTACCTGGTCTGCTCTGGTCCCTGGTCATTAGGGATTAGTCTGTTGTGGAGGGGGTCCTGAAATGTGATAATGTACCTGGTCTGCTCTGGCCCCTGGTCATTAGGGATTAGTCTGTTGTGGAGGGGGTCCTGAAATGTGATAATGTACCTGGTCTGCTCTGGTCCCTGGTCATTAGGGATTAGTCTGTTGTGGAGGGGGTCCTGAAATGTGATAATGTACCTGGTCTGCTCTGGCCCCTGGTCATTAGGGACTAGTCTGTTGTGGAGGGGGTCCTGAAATGTGATAATGTACCTGGTCTGCTCTGGTCCCTGGTCATTAGGGATTAGTCTGTTGTGGAGGGGGTCCTGAAATGTGATAATGTGTGCAGTGGCTGTATGGGCCTAGATTTACATGACTAACAGCCTCACACATTGTTATGTTGCCACCATGTCGTCCCGGGACGTTGATGATGTCACGGTGTCCATCGATCAGGGGCGGCACGGTGTCCATCGATCAGGGGCGGCACCCATCGATCAGGGGCGGCACGGTGTCCATCGATCAGGGGCGGCACGGTGTCCATCGATCAGGGGCGGCACGGTGTCCATCGATCAGGGGCGGCGGTGTCCATCGATCAGGGGCGGTGTCCATCGATCAGGGCGGCACGGTGTCCATCGATCAGGGGCGGCACGGTGTCCATCGATCAGGGGCGGCACGGTGTCCATCGAACAGGGGCGGCACGGTGTCCATCGATCAGGGGTCAGGATATTTCTGCCGCGGCCCCTTGATTTTGCAAGGTTGAAACCTGCCTTGTTTATTAGGTCATGGTGCACTGCATCTGCTTCTAGCTCCATGACTCTCTGAAAGAGACAAGACAAAACAACGTAGCGCAGTAGGAAAAGACAGGGATCAGTCACTACGATGTAGCACCATATACCTCCAGATCCAGTACCAATGATAGGATAGTACAGCTTACCTGCACATGTTCATATCTCAGTTGTTTTACGACGGTCTGAGTTTCTTTCGAAAAGGACTCTGTTCAGCTGCTTCATCCTAATTCTACTGCGTTTCAGTAGACGAGACAGTGCAGAGAGACTCACTCTGTTTCAGCAGACGAGGCAGTGCAGAGAGACTCACTCTGTTGACGTTTAGGAATATGGTGTTATGTGCCATGATGTGGTCCTGCAGGTCTCAGAGTCTGATGAAGTTATATGCAATGACCATATTTACTAGAGGTCGACCGATTATGATTTTTCAACGCCGATACCGAGGACCAAAAAAAGCCGACACCGATACCGAGGACCAAAAAAAGCCGATAACGATACCGAGGACCAAAAAAAGCCAATATCGATTAACCGGACAAAACATTTTGGTTGTTGTAATAATGACAATTACAACAATACTGAATGAACGCTTATTTTAACTTAATATAATATCAATAAAAATCCATTTAGCCTCAAATAAATAATGAAACATGTTCAATTTGGTTTAAATAATGCAAAAACAAAGTGTTGGAGAAGAAAAACATAGACTTAATTATAACATAATAACACAAAGAAATCCGAGCCTTTGGTCATTAATATGGTCTAATCCGGAAACTATCATTTTGAAAAAAAAATGTTTATTATTATCGCATATACCCTGACTCTGCGTGCAATGAACGAAAGAGAAGTGACACATTTTTACCTGGTTAATATTGCCTGCTAACCTGGATTTCTTTTAGCTAAATATGCAGGTTTAAAAATATACACCTCTGTGTATTGATTTTAAGAAAGGCATTGATGTTTATGGTTAAGTACACGTTGGAGCAATGACAGTCCTTTTTCCGCAACGATTATATGCAACGCAGGACACGCTAGATAAACTAGTAATATCATCAACCATGTGTAGTTAACTAGTGATTATGATGGATTGTTTTTTATAAGATAAGTTTAATGCTAGCTAGCAACTTACCTTGGCTTCTTACTGCATTCGCGTAACAGGCAGGCTCCTCGTGGAGTGCAATGAGAGACAGGTAATTAGAGCGTTGGACTAGTTAACTGAAAGTTCGCCAGATTGAATCCCCGAGCTGACAAGGTAAAAATCTGTTATTCTGCCCCTGAACAAGGCAGTTAATTCACCGTTCTTAGGCCATCATTGAAAATAAGAACGTGTTCATAACTGTCTTGTTAAATAAAATTGTACAACAAAAAAAAATCAAACAATTCGGTGTCCAAAAATAACGATTTCCAATTGGAAACTTGAAATCGGCCCTAATTAATCGTCCCTAATTAATCGTCCCTAATTAATCGTCCCTAATTAATCGTCCCTAATTAATCGTCCCTAATTAGAGGTCCCTAATTAGAGGTCCCTAATTAATCGTCCCTAATTAGAGGTCCCTAATTAATCGGCCATTCTGATTAATCGTCCCTAATTAATCGTCCCTAATTAGAGGTCCCTAATTAATCGGCCATTCTGATTAATTGTCCCTAATTAGAGGTCCCTAATTAATCGTCCCTAATTAATCGTCCCTAATTAATCGTCCCTAATTAATCGTCCCTAATTAATCGGCCCTAATTAATCGGCCCTAATTAATCGGCCATTCTGATTAATCGGTCGACCTCTAATATTTTCAACGTGGGTTTCCTGCTCTGGGGTGAACAGTTGACCTCTTCCATCAGATGCTGGTTTTCTTGCAGTTCTGTAAAAACATTTGAATTGTTTTAGTGATACTTTCTCATTTTGAAAGTGCAGTACGTATTACTGTAGCAGTAAGACTACAGCACTTAGTTACTTATCGGTTCTCATTTTGAAACATCTGGATTATACCTGCAACAGTACAGCGGCTCAGATTTGGTTGAACCCGTTGCCCAGCCTCCATCATGCTCATCTCATGGTTGACAACATGTTCAACCACAGTCACTGTGACTTCATCACTTATTGTGTTCCTGATTCCCCTTCCTCTTCTTCTTCCCTGTCCTACTTCACCTCTTCCTTCTCCTCCTTGTCCTCCTCTTCCTCCTCCCCATCCTCCTCTAGTTCTCACCCCTCTTACTCTCTGTCCAATATTGGCCTCTATTGTTGTCCGAACCAAATGGTTACCTGCCTATTTATAAAAAAAAAAGCTCAAGCTCTGATTTGTAACTCAATGTGGAAAGGCAATTGGCGAAATAGTGTAGCAATGTAGTTTTGCTAGAAGTGTGATATAAAATTACAAACTGAGTGTAAAGCAGAGAAGGTGCATTCCGTTTGGCAACACTTGCTAAATGCATTGGCTACAAGTCTTAATGGTTTCAGAGATAGTGCTTCAAGAATCACTGTTAGTGTTTCAGCATTCAGAAAAAAACTGTAAACACAATTATTATATATTTTTTTTACACCACAAGAATTGTTACATTGAAAAGTAAACGCTAGTTAATTAACCTGAGGCAACCCCTAGACAACATTCTCTGGAAAGGCAGTTTACTTTCATTGAAAAGCAAATTGAAACTTGTCTACCCATTGTTAATTTTGAAAAAGGCTTTACTATGATTATTTTAGGTCAGAGACGAGTCACATAAAACATACAGCCATTTTCCAGCCAAAGCGGACCCCTTCTTTTTGACTTCCTAGTCCTTACATGACAAGCATAACTATAACAGACAGGAAAATAATGAGGAGTGGTACTCAGGGATTTGATGTGCTGGATCTTCCCAAAACACAATGTTTGTACTGTATTGACTCAAAACATTTCAGCTTTTTGTTTTAATTAATTTTGTAAAAAAAACTCAATAACTATCATTCCACTTTGACATTATGGGGTACTGTGTGTAGGCCAGAGGCACAACATCTGAATTTAATCCATTTTAAATTTAGACTGTAACACAACAGAATATAGTCAAGGTAAAGTGGGACTGAATACGGTCTGAAGGCCTACACTCTCTTTCCAACGAATGCTCCAAGGACATACAGGATTGAAATGAAAGTTTCACCAAGGCAGGTAATACAGGCTCGCACCTGGACTACTGTTCAGTCGTGTAGTCAGGTGCTTGGAAGGACTTAGGAAAATTTAAATTGGCTCAGAACAGGGCAGCACGGCTGGCCCTTGGATGTACACAGAGAGCTAATATTAATAATATGTCAATCTGGCTCAAAGTGGAGGAGAGATTGACTTCATCACTACTTGTATTTGTGAGAGGTGTTTGACAGCACAGAGCGGTCTGCTTAAACGACTAGCACACAGCTCAGACACCCATACATACCCCACAAGACATGCCACCAGAGGTCTGTTTAAACTACTAACACACAGCTCAGACACCCACGCATACCCCACAAGACATGCCACCAGAGGTCTGTTTAAACTACTAACACACAGCTCAGACACCCATACATACCCCACAAGACATGCCTCCAGAGGTCTCGTCACAGTCCCCAAGTCCAGAACTGACTATGGGAGGCACACAGTACTACATAGAGCCATGACTATTCCACATCAGGTAAGTAATGCAAGCAGGATAATCATATTTTAAAAAACAGATAAATATACACCTTATTGAACAGCGGGGACTGTGGCGCAACACAAACATTGGCACAGACACATGAACACAGACACATGAACACAGACACATGAACACAGACACATGAACACAGACACATGAACACAGACACATGAACACAGACACATGAACACAGACACATGAACACAGACACATGAACACAGACACATGAACACAGACACATGAACACAGACACATGAACACAGACACATGAACACAGACACATGAACACAGACACATGAACACAGACACATGAACACAGACACATGAATACAGACGCATGCAGACAAACACACGGTAACATGTGTACTATATACACACGTACACATGGATTTTGTGTTGTAGATGTGGAGTAGGGGCCTGAGGGCAGACACTTGGTGCGTTGTGAAATCTGTTATGAATGATTTGTAATGTTTTTAAAATTGTATAACTGCCTTAATTTTTTGAAGTTTTACATTTTGTATTGTAGATATGTAGTGGTGTAATAATGTTATATGATGTACTGTTTAATATTTTGTTTGATATGTAATGTAAGTGCCTTAATGTGTTTGGACCCCAGGAAGAGTAGCTGCTGCCTTGGCAGGAACTAATGGGGATCCATAATAAACCCCAGGAAGAGTAGCTGCTGCCTTGGCAGGTAACTAATGGGGATCCATAATAAACCCCAGGAAGAGTAGCTTCTGCCTTGGCAGGAACTAATGGGGATCCATAATAAACCCCAGGAAGAGTAGCTGCTGCCTTGGCAATGCAATAATAAACTCATCCATAATAAACCCCAGGAAGAGTAGCTCCTGCCTTGGCAGGAACTAATGCTCATCCATAATAAACCCCAGGAAGAGGAACTAATGCTCATCCATAATAAACCCCAGGAAGAGTAGCTGCTGCCTTGGCAAGAACTAATGGGGATCCATAATAAACCCCAGGAAGAGTAGCTGCTGCCTTGGCAGGAACTAATGGGGATCCATAATAAACCCCAGGAAGAGTAGCTGCTGCCTTGGCAGGAACTAATGCTCATCCATAATAAACCCCAGGAAGAGTAGCTGCTGCCTTGGCAGGAACTAATGGGGATCCATAATAAATACAAAAATACAAAACGTTTCCAGCTGGCATGAGATGTACGGCCTTCTCTCTCAGTGAAGGCATTTATCGTGCCGATAATTTGCCCGTATATTGTTAGATATTACTGCACTGTTGGAGCTTGGAACACACGCATTTATGGTCCACCCGCAATAACATGCTAAATATGTGTATGAGACCAATAACATTTGATTTGATAGCATTGTCACCAGCTTGTTCTATTCAACCAGTGCCGTACTTTCCTATCCCCTGTTGTCACATTTCATTTGGTGGTGGCACGGGTATGCCGTTCTGTCTTCTTTTGCACCTCGGAGGTGTAGAATCAGAATTACGCATCAGAACTGTCATGACTGATTTTCTCTGAGTCGTTTTCGATCAGATCTCGTAGCAGAGCTAACGTAGCATGTGCATCCATTCATCTTGGTCTTCTTGCCATCTTGTAAATTGGCAATTTGCTGTGTGTGCTATGAAACGGACAGATCTGCTGGCTTCCATACATTTCAAGAAACTTCTACCATTCTGAAGAACCGTAGATGCCACGTCAAGAACCCCACACTTAAATCAAAAGGTTCTTTATAGGGCATGAGTTCTCCGAGGAACCTTAAAGGTTCCGAACAGTCATTCTGATTCATGTAAAATATCCCTGTTCAGCGACTAAAATATCACCCGTAATATTTGTTTTGGGTAGAAATGCTCAACATTTGAGAAAAAGTTATTTTTTTCTCTCACGGCTAACTACCGGGAAGTTTGAAAAGACAGGCTGAGTGGGCGAGGAGCTTATATTCATGAGCTCGTCTTGACTGACAGCTCTTTGAAACGCCTGTGTCAAGCAACTTGGATGCAGAGAGCAGTGTTGCAGTCAAATCATCTCGAGCAAATTTGGTGATACCCTAACCAACTCAAACAACATTGAAATTGCATCAATGATGTCCAAAATGTTTTTTATTTATCTCCCGTTTGGCATGTCTCTTGTGATGCGGTTCACAGCAGAACTGACGGATGCGTTGACTTGACAACAGTTTTGAATGACCCTCCCCTCTTTTGTTCCATGCTGGCTAAAGAACTTGTCACACCAGACACAGATGAAAGGGGAACATATAAGTATCTTTGCCATAGATTAACTTTTAATTATATTTGCAGACACTCTATAATCAAATATTGATTAGCTATATAAACCACGCCCCTATGCAGCAACGCCTTCTTCAATGTTGGTTACAAACTCTGTACTTATTTAAATTAGGTAAGATAATATCGTGTTACCATTGGTGTATTAAAATGAGGGCATTGTGATGATGTCACCCTATCCCCTTAATAATCCCGCCTCCCCGAATCCAAGTGTTTGACACGTGGGATGGGACCAGTAACTTTATCATCAAACTTGATCA
>NC_068444.1:8601965-8681965 GCF_023373465.1 Oncorhynchus keta
ATTGACGCTGTACCGGTACCCCCTGTATATAGCCTCCACATTGACTCTGTACCGGTACCCCTGTATATAGCCTCCACATTGACTCTGTACCGGTGCCCACTGTATATAGCCTCCACATTGACTGCTGTACCGGTACCCCCTGTATATAGCCTCCACATTGACGCTGTACCGGTACCCCCTGTATATAGCCTCCACATTGACTCTGTACCGGTACCCCCTGTATATAGCCTCCACATTGACGCTGTACCGGTACCCCTGTATATAGCCTCCACATTGACTCTGTACCGGTACCCCCTGTATATAGCCTCCACATTGACTCTGTACCGGTACCCCTGTATATAGCCTCCACATTGACGCTGTGCCGGTACCCCCTGTATATAGCCTCCACATTGACTCTGTACCGGTACCCCTGTATATAGCCTCCACATTGACTCTGTACTGGTACCCCCTGTATATAGCCTCCACATTGACTCTGTACCGTAATACCCTGTATATAGCCTCCACATTGACTCTGTACCGGTACCCCCTGTATATAGCCTCCACATTGACTCTGTACCGGTACCCCCTGTATATAGCCTCCACATTGACGCTGTACCGGTACCCCTGTATATAGCCTCCACATTGACTCTGTACCGGTACCCCCTGTATATAGCCTCCACATTGACTCTGTACCGGTACCCCCTGTATATAGCCTCCACATTGACTCTGTACCAGTACCCCCTGTATATAGCCTCCACATTGACTCTGTACCGGTACCCCCTGTATATAACCTCCACATTGACTCTGTACTGGTACCCCCTGTATATAGCCTCCACATTGACTCTGTACCGGTACCCCCTGTATATAGCCTCCACATTGACTCTTTACTGGTACCCCCTGTATATAGCCTCCACATTGACTCTGTACCGTAATACCCTGTATATAGCCTCCACATTGACTCTGTACCGTAACACCCTGTATATGGCCTCCACATTGACTCTGTACCGGTACCCCCTGTATATAGCCTCCACATTGACTCTGTACTGGTACCCCCTGTATATAGCCTCCACATTGACTCTGTACCGGTACCCCCTGTATATAGCCTCCACATTGACTCTGTACCGGTACCCCCTGTATATAGCCTCCACATTGACTCTGTACCGGTACCCCCTGTATATAGCCTCCACATTGACTCTGTACTGGTACCCCTGTATATAGCCTCCACATTGACTCTGTACTGGTACCCCCTGTATATAGCCTCCACATTGACTCTGTACCGGTACCCCCTGTATATATCCTCCACATTGACTCTGTACCGGTACCCCCGCTGTACCGGTGTATATAGCCTCCACATTGACTCTGTACCGGTACCCCCTGTATATAGCCTCCACATTGACTCTGTACCGGTACCCCTGTATATAGCCTCCACATTGACTCTGTACCGGTACCCCCTGTATATAGCCTCCACATTGACTCTGTACCGGTACCCCCTGTATATAGCCTCCACATTGACGCTGTACCGGTACCCCCTGTATATAGCCTCCACATTGACGCTGTACCGGTACCCCCTGTATATAGCCTCCACATTGACTCTGTACCGGTACCCCCTGTATATAACCTCCACATTGACTCTGTACCGGTACCCCCTGTATATAGCCTCCACATTGACTCTGTACCGGTACCTCCTGTATATATTGTAGCCTCGCTATTGTTATTCTACTGCTGCTCTTTAATTATTTATTACTTTATTTTTTGTTTTGTTTAGGTATTTTTCTTAAAACTACATTGTTGGTTAATTAAGGGCTTGCAAGTAAGCTTTTCACTGTAAGGTGAAATACCTGTTGACAAATAATATTTTATTTCAGTGCAGGAAGAACATTTTATAGTTTCATCTCAGGTATTCTATGGAGAGGAGACGCGCCTCAATCAGTCAACAGATAAGGTAGGACAGCCGTGAGTTGGAGAGGAGTGAGGAATTTGGTCCTAGGTGAGGTCAGGTGAAGGCAGAAAGAATAGGTGTCACTAAGATCCTGTCTAGAAACAGAGCCTTATTGGCTAGATGTCCAGGGACTCAGTATAAGAGGAAGGTGTAAATATATGTGTAAACATGTCTTTGTCTTTGCAGCTGTTTAACCCATTGGGTGAATAATCGTGCTTTGAGCTTTGACTAGTTGTCTGTTAGTTTTCCACTGTGATTGACTAGTTGTCTGTTAGTTTTCCACTGTGATTGACTAGTTGTCTGTTAGTTTTCCACTGTGATTGACTAGTTGTCTGTTAGTTTTCCACTGTGATTGACTAGTTGTCTGTTAGTTTTCCACTGTGATTGACTAGTTGTCTGTTAGTTTTCCACTGTGTTTGACTAGTTGTCTGTTAGTTTTCCACTGTGTTTGACTAGTTGTCTGTTAGTTTTCCACTGTGTTTGACTAGTTGTCTGTTAGTTTTCCACTGTGATTGACTAGTTGTCTGTTAGTTTTCCACTGTGTTTGACTCGTTGTCCATTAGTTTTCCACTGTGTTTGACTAGTTGTCTGTTAGTTCTCCACTGTGTTTGACTAGTTGTCTGTTAGTTCTCCACTGTGTTTGACTAGTTGTCTGTTAGTTTTCCACTGTGATTGACTAGTTGTCTGTTAGTTCTCCACTGTGATTGACTAGTTGTCTGTTAGTTCTCCACTGTGTTTGACTAGTTGTCTGTTAGTTTTCCACTGTGTTTGACTAGTTGTCTGTTAGTTCTCCACTGTGTTTGACTAGTTGTCTGTTAGTTTTCCACTGTGATTGACTAGTTGTCCGTTAGTTCTCCACTGTGTTTGACTAGTTGTCTGTTAGTTCTCCACTGTGATTGACTAGTTGTCTGTTAGTTTTCCACTGTGTTTGACTAGTTGTCTGTTAGTTCTCCACTGTGTTTGACTAGTTGTCTGTTAGTTCTCCACTGTGATTGACTAGTTGTCCGTTAGTGCTCCACTGTGTTTGACTAGTTGTCTGTTAGTTTTCCACTGTGTTTGACTAGTTGTCTGTTAGTTTTCCACTGTGTTTGACTAGTTGTCTGTTAGTTTTCCACTGTGATTGACTAGTTGTCTGTTAGTTCTCCACTGTGTTTGACGAGTTGTCTGTTAGTTTTCCACTGTGTTTGACTAGTTGTCTGTTAGTTTTCCACTGTGTTTGACTAGTTGTCTGTTAGTTCTCCACTGTGTTTGACTAGTTGTCTGTTAGTTTTCCACTGTGTTTGACTAGTTGTCTGTTAGTTTACCACTGTGTTTGACTAGTTGTCCATTAGTTCTCCACTGTGTTTGACTAGTTGTCTGTTAGTTTTCCACTGTGATTGACTAGTTGTCTGTTAGTTTTCCACTGTGATTGACTAGTTGTCTGTTAGTTCTCCACTGTGTTTGACTAGTTGTCTGTTAGTTCTCCACTGTGTTTGACTAGTTGTCTGTTAGTTTTCCACTGTGTTTGACTAGTTGTCTGTTAGTTTTCCACTGTGATTGACTAGTTGTCTGTTAGTTTTCCACTGTGATTGACTAGTTGTCTGTTAGTTTTCCACTGTGTTTGACTAGTTGTCTGTTAGTTTTCCACTGTGTTTGACTAGTTGTCTGTTAGTTTTCCACTGTGTTTGACTAGTTGTCTGTTAGTTTTCCACTGTGTTTGACTAGTTGTCTGTTAGTTTTCCACTGTGTTTGACTAGTTGTCTGTTAGTTTTCCACTGTGATTGACTAGTTGTCTGTTAGTTCTCCACTGTGTTTGACTAGTTGGCTGTTAGTTTTCCACTGTGTTTGACTAGTTGTCTGTTAGTTTTCCACTGTGTTTGACTAGTTGTCTGTTAGTTTTCCACTGTGTTTGACTAGTTGTCTGTTAGTTCTCCACTGTGTTTGACTAGTTGTCTGTTAGTTTTCCACTGTGATTGACTAGTTGTCTTAGTTTTCCACTGTGTTTGACTAGTTGTCTGTTAGTTTTCCACTGTGTTTGACTAGTTGTCTGTTAGTTTTCCACTGTGTTTGACTAGTTGTCCATTAGTTTTCCACTGTGTTTGACTAGTTGTCTGTTAGTTTTCCACTGTGTTTGACTAGTTGTCTGTTAGTTTTCCACTGTGTTTGACTAGTTGTCTGTTAGTTTTCCACTGTGTTTGACTAGTTGTCTGTTAGTTTTCCACTGTGTTTGACTAGTTGTCTGTTAGTTTTCCACTGTGTTTGACTAGTTGTCTGTTAGTTTTCCACTGTGATTGACTAGTTGTCCGTTAGTTTTCCACTGTGATTGACTAGTTGTCTGTTAGTTTTCCACTGTGTTTGACTAGTTGTCTGTTAGTTCTCCACTGTGTTTGACTAGTTGTCTGTTAGTTTTCCACTGTGTTTGACTAGTTGTCTGTTAGTTTTCCACTGTGTTTGACTAGTTGTCTGTTAGTTTTCCACTGTGTTTGACTAGTTGTCTGTTAGTTTTCCACTGTGTTTGACTAGTTGTCTGTTAGTTTTCCACTGTGTTTGACTAGTTGTCTGTTAGTTTTCCACTGTGTTTGACTAGTTGTCTGTTAGTTTTCCACTGTGTTTGACTAGTTGTCTGTTAGTTTTCCACTGTGTTTGACTAGTTGTCTGTTAGTTTTCCACTGTGATTGACTAGTTGTCTGTTAGTTTTCCACTGTGTTTGACTAGTTGTCTGTTAGTTTTCCACTGTGTTTGACTAGTTGTCTGTTAGTTTTCCACTGTGTTTGACTAGTTGTCCATTAGTTTTCCACTGTGTTTGACTAGTTGTCTGTTAGTTCTCCACTGTGTTTGACTAGTTGTCTGTTAGTTTTCCACTGTGTTTGACTAGTTGTCTGTTAGTTTTCCACTGTGTTTGACTAGTTGTCTGTTAGTTTTCCACTGTGTTTGACTAGTTGTCTGTTAGTTTTCCACTGTGTTTGACTAGTTGTCCATTAGTTTACCACTGTGTTTGACTAGTTGTCTGTTAGTTCTCCACTGTGTTTGACTAGTTGTCTGTTAGTTTTCCACTGTGTTTGACTAGTTGTCTGTTAGTTCTCCACTGTGTTTGACTAGTTGTCTGTTAGTTTTCCACTGTGTTTGACTAGTTGTCTGTTAGTTTTCCACTGTGTTTGACTAGTTGTCTGTTAGTTCTCCACTGTGTTTGACTAGTTGTCTGTTAGTTTTCCACTGTGTTTGACTAGTTGTCTGTTAGTTTTCCACTGTGTTTGACTAGTTGTCTGTTAGTTTTCCACTGTGTTTGACTAGTTGTCTGTTAGTTTTCCACTGTGTTTGACTAGTTGTCTGTTAGTTTTCCACTGTGTTTGACTAGTTGTCTGTTAGTTCTCCACTGTGTTTGACTAGTTGTCTGTTAGTTCTCCACTGTGTTTGACTAGTTGTCTGTTAGTTTTCCACTGTGATTGACTAGTTGTCTGTTAGTTTTCCACTGTGTTTGACTAGTTGTCTGTTAGTTTTCCACTGTGATTGACTAGTTGTCTGTTAGTTTTCCACTGTGTTTGACTAGTTGTCTGTTAGTTTTCCACTGTGTTTGACTAGTTGTCTGTTAGTTCTCCACTGTGTTTGACTAGTTGTCTGTTAGTTTTCCACTGTGTTTGACTAGTTGTCTGTTAGTTTTCCACTGTGTTTGACTAGTTGTCTGTTAGTTCTCCACTGTGTTTGACTAGTTGGCTGTTAGTTTTCCACTGTGTTTGACTAGTTGTCTGTT
The DNA here is from genome assembly GCF_023373465.1 of Oncorhynchus keta. NCBI lineage: Eukaryota > Metazoa > Chordata > Actinopteri > Salmoniformes > Salmonidae > Oncorhynchus > Oncorhynchus keta. The sequence goes on from NC_068444.1 coordinate 8,607,611, forward strand.
AGTTCTCCACTGTGTTTGACTAGTTGTCTGTTAGTTTTCCACTGTTTGACTAGTTGTCCATTAGTTTTCCACTGTGTTTGACTAGTTGTCTGTTAGTTTTCCACTGTGATTGACTAGTTGTCCGTTAGTTCTCCACTGTGATTGACTAGTTATCTGTTAGTTTTCCACTGTGTTTGACTAGTTGTCTGTTAGTTTTCCACTGTGTTTGACTAGTTGTCTGTTAGTTTTCCACTGTGTTTGACTAGTTGTCTGTTAGTTTTCCACTGTGATTGACTAGTTGTCTGTTAGTTCTCCACTGTGTTTGACTAGTTGTCTTAGTTTTCCACTGTGTTTGACTAGTTGTCTGTTAGTTTTCCACTGTGTTTGACTAGTTGTCTGTTAGTTTTCCACTGTGTTTGACTAGTTGTCTGTTAGTTTTCCACTGTGTTTGACTAGTTGTCTTAGTTTTCCACTGTGTTTGACTAGTTGTCTGTTAGTTTTCCACTGTGTTTGACTAGTTGTCTGTTAGTTTTCCACTGTGATTGCCAAGTTGTCTGTTAGTTTCCACTGTGATTGACTAGTTGTCTGTTAGTTCTCCACTGTGATTGACTAGTTGTCTGTTAGTTTTCCACTGTGTTTGACTAGTTGTCTGTTAGTTTTCCACTGTGTTTGACTAGTTGTCTGTTAGTTCTCCACTGTGTTTGACTAGTTGTCTGTTAGTTTTCCACTGTGATTGACTAGTTGTCTGTTAGTTCTCCACTGTGTTTGACTAGTTGTCTGTTAGTTCTCCACTGTGATTGACTAGTTGTCTGTTAGTTTTCCACTGTGTTTGACTAGTTGTCTGTTAGTTCTCCACTGTGTTTGACTAGTTGTCTGTTAGTTCTCCACTGTGATTGACTAGTTGTCCGTTAGTTTCCACTGTGTTTGACTAGTTGTCTGTTAGTTTTCCACTGTGTTTGACTAGTTGTCTGTTAGTTTTCCACTGTGTTTGACTAGTTGTCTGTTAGTTTTCCACTGTGTTTGACTAGTTGTCTGTTAGTTCTCCACTGTGTTTGACTAGTTGTCTGTTAGTTTTCCACTGTGTTTGACTAGTTGTCTGTTAGTTTTCCACTGTGTTTGACTAGTTGTCTGTTAGTTCTCCACTGTGTTTGACTAGTTGTCTGTTAGTTTTCCACTGTGTTTGACTAGTTGTCTGTTAGTTTTCCACTGTGTTTGACTAGTTGTCTGTTAGTTCTCCACTGTGTTTGACTAGTTGTCTGTTAGTTTTCCACTGTGATTGACTAGTTGTCTGTTAGTTTTCCACTGTGATTGACTAGTTGTCTGTTAGTTCTCCACTGTGTTTGACTAGTTGTCTGTTAGTTCTCCACTGTGTTTGACTAGTTGTCTGTTAGTTTTCCACTGTGTTTGACTAGTTGTCTGTTAGTTTTCCACTGTGTTTGACTAGTTGTCTGTTAGTTTTCCACTGTGTTTGACTAGTTGTCTGTTAGTTTTCCACTGTGTTTGACTAGTTGTCTGTTAGTTTTCCACTGTGTTTGACTAGTTGTCTGTTAGTTTTCCACTGTGTTTGACTAGTTGTCTGTTAGTTTTCCACTGTGTTTGACTAGTTGTCTGTTAGTTTTCCACTGTGTTTGACTAGTTGTCTGTTAGTTTTCCACTGTGATTGACTAGTTGTCTGTTAGTTCTCCACTGTGTTTGACTAGTTGTCTTAGTTTTCCACTGTGTTTGACTAGTTGTCTGTTAGTTTTCCACTGTGTTTGACTAGTTGTCTTAGTTTTCCACTGTGTTTGACTAGTTGTCTGTTAGTTTTCCACTGTGTTTGACTAGTTGTCTGTTAGTTTTCCACTGTGTTTGACTAGTTGTCTGTTAGTTTTCCACTGTGTTTGACTAGTTGTCTGTTAGTTTTCCACTGTGTTTGACTAGTTGTCTGTTAGTTTTCCACTGTGTTTGACTAGTTGTCCATTAGTTTTCCACTGTGTTTGACTAGTTGTCTGTTAGTTCTCCACTGTGTTTGACTATTTGTCTGTTAGTTTTCCACTGTGATTGACTAGTTGTCTGTTAGTTCTCCACTGTGTTTGACTAGTTGTCTGTTAGTTTTCCACTGTGTTTGACTAGTTGTCTGTTAGTTTTCCACTGTGTTTGACTAGTTGTCTGTTAGTTCTCCACTGTGTTTGACTAGTTGTCTGTTAGTTTTCCACTGTGTTTGACTAGTTGTCTGTTAGTTTTCCACTGTGTTTGACTAGTTGTCTGTTAGTTTTCCACTGTGATTGACTAGTTGTCTGTTAGTTTTCCACTGTGTTTGACTAGTTGTCTGTTAGTTTTCCACTGTGTTTGACTAGTTGTCTGTTAGTTCTCCACTGTGTTTGACTAGTTGTCTGTTAGTTCTCCACTGTGTTTGACTAGTTGTCTGTTAGTTTTCCACTGTGATTGACTAGTTGTCTGTTAGTTTTCCACTGTGTTTGACTAGTTGTCTGTTAGTTTTCCACTGTGATTGACTAGTTGTCTGTTAGTTTTCCACTGTGTTTGACTAGTTGTCTGTTAGTTTTCCACTGTGATTGACTAGTTGTCTGTTAGTTCTCCACTGTGTTTGACTAGTTGTCTGTTAGTTTTCCACTGTGATTGACTAGTTGTCTCTTAGTTTTCCACTGTGTTTGACTAGTTGTCTGTTAGTTCTCCACTGTGATTGACTAGTTGTCTGTTAGTTTTCCACTGTGTTTGACTAGTTGTCTTTAGTTTTCCACTGTGTTTGACTAGTTGTCTGTTAGTTCTCCACTGTGATTGACTAGTTGTCTGTTAGTTTTCCACTGTGATTGACTAGTTGTCTGTTAGTTCTCCACTGTGATTGACTAGTTGTCTGTTAGTTCTCCACTGTGTTTGACTAGTTGTCTGTTAGTTCTCCACTGTGTTTGACTAGTTGTCTGTTAGTTTTCCACTGTGTTTGACTAGTTGTCTGTTAGTTTTCCACTGTGTTTGACTAGTTGTCTGTTAGTTCTCCACTGTGATTGACTAGTTGTCTGTTAGTTTTCCACTATGTTTGACTAGTTGTCTGTTAGTTCTCCACTGTGTTTGACTAGTTGTCTGTTAGTTTACCACTGTGTTTGACTAGTTGTCTGTTAGTTCTCCACTGTGTTTGACTAGTTGTCTGTTAGTTTTCCACTGTGTTTGACTAGTTGTCTGTTAGTTCTCCACTGTGATTGACTAGTTGTCTGTTAGTTTTCCACTGTGTTTGACTAGTTGTCTGTTAGTTTTCCACTGTGTTTGACTAGTTGTCTGTTAGTTTTCCACTGTGTTTGACTAGTTGTCTGTTAGTTTTCCACTGTGTTTGACTAGTTGTCTGTTAGTTCTCCACTGTGTTTGACTAGTTGTCTGTTAGTTCTCCACTGTGTTTGACTAGTTGTCTGTTAGTTTTCCACTGTGTTTGACTAGTTGTCTGTTAGTTTACCACTGTGTTTGACTAGTTGTCCATTAGTTCTCCACTGTGTTTGACTAGTTGTCTGTTAGTTTTCCACTGTGATTGACTAGTTGTCTGTTAGTTTTCCACTGTGATTGACTAGTTGTCTGTTAGTTCTCCACTGTGTTTGACTAGTTGTCTGTTAGTTCTCCACTGTGTTTGACTAGTTGTCTGTTAGTTTTCCACTGTGTTTGACTAGTTGTCTGTTAGTTTTCCACTGTGTTTGACTAGTTGTCTGTTAGTTTTCCACTGTGTTTGACTAGTTGTCTGTTAGTTTTCCACTGTGATTGACTAGTTGTCTGTTAGTTTTCCACTGTGATTGACTAGTTGTCTGTTAGTTTTCCACTGTGTTTGACTAGTTGTCTGTTAGTTTTCCACTGTGTTTGACTAGTTGTCTGTTAGTTTTCCACTGTGTTTGACTAGTTGTCTGTTAGTTTTCCACTGTGTTTGACTAGTTGTCCATTAGTTTTCCACTGTGTTTGACTAGTTGTCTGTTAGTTCTCCACTGTGTTTGACTAGTTGTCTGTTAGTTTTCCACTGTGATTGACTAGTTGTCTTAGTTTTCCACTGTGTTTGACTAGTTGTCTGTTAGTTTCCACTGTGTTTGACTAGTTGTCTGTTAGTTTTCCACTGTGTTTGACTAGTTGTCTGTTAGTTTTCCACTGTGTTTGACTAGTTGTCTGTTAGTTTTCCACTGTGTTTGACTAGTTGTCTGTTAGTTTTCCACTGTGTTTGACTAGTTGTCTGTTAGTTTTCCACTGTGTTTGACTAGTTGTCTGTAGTTCTCCACTGTGTTTGACTAGTTGTCTGTTAGTTCTCCACTGTGTTTGACTAGTTGTCTGTTAGTTTTCCACTGTGATTGACTAGTTGTCTGTTAGTTTTCCACTGTGTTTGACTAGTTGTCTGTTAGTTTTCCACTGTGATTGACTAGTTGTCTGTTAGTTTTCCACTGTGTTTGACTAGTTGTCTGTTAGTTTTCCACTGTGATTGACTAGTTGTCTGTTAGTTCTCCACTGTGTTTGACTAGTTGTCTGTTAGTTTTCCACTGTGATTGACTAGTTGTCTCTTAGTTTTCCACTGTGTTTGACTAGTTGTCTGTTAGTTCTCCACTGTGATTGACTAGTTGTCTGTTAGTTTTCCACTGTGTTTGACTAGTTGTCTTAGTTTTCCACTGTGTTTGACTAGTTGTCTGTTAGTTCTCCACTGTGATTGACTAGTTGTCTGTTAGTTTTCCACTGTGATTGACTAGTTGTCTGTTAGTTCTCCACTGTGATTGACTAGTTGTCTGTTAGTTCTCCACTGTGTTTGACTAGTTGTCTGTTAGTTCTCCACTGTGTTTGACTAGTTGTCTGTTAGTTTTCCACTGTGTTTGACTAATGGTCTGTTAGTTTTCCACTGTGTTTGACTAGTTGTCTGTTAGTTCTCCACTGTGATTGACTAGTTGTCCATTAGTTTTCCACTATGTTTGACTAGTTGTCTGTTAGTTCTCCACTGTGTTTGACTAGTTGTCCATTAGTTTACCACTGTGTTTGACTAGTTGTCTGTTAGTTCTCCACTGTGTTTGACTAGTTGTCTGTTAGTTTTCCACTGTGTTTGACTAGTTGTCTGTTAGTTTTCCACTGTGTTTGACTAGTTGTCCGTTAGTTTTCCACTGTGTTTGACTAGTTGTCCATTAGTTTTCCACTGTGTTTGACTAGTTGTCTGTTAGTTTTCCACTGTGATTGACTAGTTGTCTGTTAGTTTTCCACTGTGATTGTCTAGTTGTCTGTTAGTTCTCCACTGTGATTGACTAGTTGTCTGTTAGTTTTCCACTGTGTTTGACTAGTTGTCTGTTAGTTTTCCACTGTGATTGACTAGTTGTCTGTTAGTTTTCCACTGTGTTTGACTAGTTGTCTGTTAGTTCTCCACTGTGATTGACTAGTTGTCTGTTAGTTTTCCACTGTGTTTGACTAGTTGTCTGTTAGTTTTCCACTGTGTTTGACTAGTTGTCTGTTAGTTCTCCACTGTGATTGACTAGTTGTCTGTTAGTTTTCCACTGTGTTTGACTAGTTGTCTGTTAGTTCTCCACTGTGATTGACTAGTTGTCTGTTAGTTCTCCACTGTGTTTGACTAGTTGTCTGTTAGTTCTCCACTGTGTTTGACTAGTTGTCTGTTAGTTTTCCACTGTGTTTGACTAGTTGTCTGTTAGTTTTCCACTGTGTTTGACTAGTTGTCTGTTAGTTTTCCACTGTGATTGACTAGTTGTCTGTTAGTTTTCCACTGTGTTTGACTAGTTGTCTTAGTTTTCCACTGTGTTTGACTAGTTGTCTGTTAGTTTTCCACTGTGTTTGACTAGTTGTCTGTTAGTTCTCCACTGTGTTTGACTAGTTGTCTGTTAGTTTTCCACTGTGATTGACTAGTTGTCTGTTAGTTCTCCACTGTGATTGACTAGTTGTCCATTAGTTTACCACTGTGATTGACTAGTTGTCTGTTAGTTTTCCACTGTGTTTGACTAGTTGTCTGTTAGTTTTCCACTGTGATTGACTAGTTGTCTGTTAGTTTTCCACTGTGTTTGACTAGTTGTCTGTTAGTTCTCCACTGTGTTTGACTAGTTGTCTGTTAGTTCTCCACTGTGTTTGACTAGTTGTCTGTTAGTTTTCCACTGTGTTTGACTAGTTGTCTGTTAGTTTTCCACTGTGTTTGACTAGTTGTCTGTTAGTTCTCCACTGTGTTTGACTAGTTGTCTGTTAGTTTTCCACTGTGATTGACTAGTTGTCTGTTAGTTTTCCACTGTGTTTGACTAGTTGTCTGTTAGTTCTCCACTGTGTTTGACTAGTTGTCTGTTAGTTCTCCACTGTGTTTGACTAGTTGTCTGTTAGTTTTCCACTGTGTTTGACTAGTTGTCTGTTAGTTTTCCACTGTGTTTGACTAGTTGTCTGTTAGTTTTCCACTGTGTTTGACTAGTTGTCTGTTAGTTTTCCACTGTGTTTGACTAGTTGTCTGTTAGTTTTCCACTGTGTTTGACTAGTTGTCTGTTAGTTTTCCACTGTGTTTGACTAGTTGTCTGTTAGTTTTCCACTGTGTTTGACTAGTTGTCTGTTAGTTTTCCACTGTGTTTGACTAGTTGTCTGTTAGTTTTCCACTGTGTTTGACTAGTTGTCTGTTAGTTTTCCACTGTGTTTGACTAGTTGTCTGTTAGTTCTCCACTGTGTTTGACTAGTTGTCTGTTAGTTTCCACTGTGTTTGACTAGTTGTCTGTTAGTTTTCCACTGTGTTTGACTAGTTGTCTGTTAGTTCTCCACTGTGTTTGACTAGTTGTCTGTTAGTTTTCCACTGTGTTTGACTAGTTGTCTGTTAGTTTTCCACTGTGTTTGACTAGTTGTCTGTTAGTTTTCCACTGTGATTGACTAGTTGTCTGTTAGTTTTCCACTGTGTTTGACTAGTTGTCTGTTAGTTTTCCACTGTGTTTGACTAGTTGTCTGTTAGTTCTCCACTGTGTTTGACTAGTTGTCTGTTAGTTCTCCACTGTGTTTGACTAGTTGTCTGTTAGTTTTCCACTGTGATTGACTAGTTGTCTGTTAGTTTTCCACTGTGTTTGACTAGTTGTCTGTTAGTTTTCCACTGTGATTGACTAGTTGTCTGTTAGTTTTCCACTGTGTTTGACTAGTTGTCTGTTAGTTTTCCACTGTGATTGACTAGTTGTCTGTTAGTTCTCCACTGTGTTTGACTAGTTGTCTGTTAGTTTTCCACTGTGATTGACTAGTTGTCTCTTAGTTTTCCACTGTGTTTGACTAGTTGTCTGTTAGTTCTCCACTGTGATTGACTAGTTGTCTGTTAGTTTTCCACTGTGTTTGACTAGTTGTCTTAGTTTTCCACTGTGTTTGACTAGTTGTCTGTTAGTTCTCCACTGTGATTGACTAGTTGTCTGTTAGTTTTCCACTGTGATTGACTAGTTGTCTGTTAGTTCTCCACTGTGATTGACTAGTTGTCTGTTAGTTCTCCACTGTGTTTGACTAGTTGTCTGTTAGTTCTCCACTGTGTTTGACTAGTTGTCTGTTAGTTTTCCACTGTGTTTGACTAGTTGTCTGTTAGTTTTCCACTGTGTTTGACTAGTTGTCTGTTAGTTCTCCACTGTGATTGACTAGTTGTCTGTTAGTTTTCCACTGTGTTTGACTAGTTGTCTGTTAGTTTTCCACTGTGTTTGACTCGTTGTCCATTAGTTTACCACTGTGTTTGACTAGTTGTCTGTTAGTTCTCCACTGTGTTTGACTAGTTGTCTGTTAGTTTTCCACTGTGTTTGACTAGTTGTCTGTTAGTTTTCCACTGTGTTTGACTAGTTGTCTGTTAGTTTTCCACTGTGTTTGACTAGTTGTCTGTTAGTTTTCCACTGTGTTTGACTAGTTGTCTGTTAGTTTTCCACTGTGATTGACTAGTTGTCTGTTAGTTTTCCACTGTGATTGACTAGTTGTCTGTTAGTTCTCCACTGTGATTGACTAGTTGTCTGTTAGTTCTCCACTGTGATTGACTAGTTGTCTTTAGTTTTCCACTGTGTTTGACTAGTTGTCTGTTAGTTTTCCACTGTGTTTGACTAGTTGTCTTTAGTTCTCCACTGTGTTTGACTAGTTGTCTGTTAGTTTTCCACTGTGTTTGACTAGTTGTCTGTTAGTTTTCCACTGTGTTTGACTAGTTGTCTTAGTTCTCCACTGTGTTTGACTAGTTGTCTGTTAGTTTTCCACTGTGTTTGACTAGTTGTCTGTTAGTTCTCCACTGTGATTGACTAGTTGTCTGTTAGTTTTCCACTGTGTTTGACTAGTTGTCTGTTAGTTTTCCACTGTGTTTGACTAGTTGTCTTTAGTTCTCCACTGTGTTTGACTAGTTGTCTGTTAGTTTTCCACTGTGTTTGACTAGTTGTCTGTTAGTTTCCCACTGTGTTTGACTAGTTGTCTGTTAGTTTTCCACTGTGTTTGACTAGTTGTCTGTTAGTTTTCCACTGTGTTTGACTAGTTGTCTGTTAGTTTTCCACTGTGATTGACTAGTTGTCTGTTAGTTTTCCACTGTGATTGACTAGTTGTCTGTTAGTTCTCCACTGTGATTGACTAGTTGTCTGTTAGTTCTCCACTGTGTTTGACTAGTTGTCTGTTAGTTCTCCACTGTGATTGACTAGTTGTCTGTTAGTTTTCCACTGTGATTGACTAGTTGTCTGTTAGTTTTCCACTGTGTTTGACTAGTTGTCTGTTAGTTCTCCACTGTGATTTGACTAGTTGTCTGTTAGTTCTCCACTGTGTTTGACTAGTTGTCTGTTAGTTCTCCACTGTGATTGACTAGTTGTCTGTTAGTTCTCCACTGTGTTTGACTAGTTGTCTGTTAGTTCTCCACTGTGTTTGACTAGTTGTCTGTTAGTTTTCCACTGTGTTTGACTAGTTGTCTGTTAGTTCTCCACTGTGTTTGACTAGTTGTCTGTTAGTTCTCCACTGTGATTGACTAGTTGTCTGTTAGTTCTCCACTGTGTTTGACTAGTTGTCTGTTAGTTCTCCACTGTGTTTGACTAGTTGTCTGTTAGTTCTCCACTGTGATTGACTAGTTGTCTGTTAGTTCTCCACTGTGTTTGACTAGTTGTCTGTTAGTTCTCCACTGTGATTGACTAGTTGTCTGTTAGTTCTCCACTGTGATTGACTAGTTGTCTGTTAGTTCTCCACTGTGTTTGACTAGTTGTCTGTTAGTTCTCCACTGTGTTTGACTAGTTGTCTGTTAGTTCTCCACTGTGTTTGACTAGTTGTCTGTTAGTTCTCCACTGTGTTTGACTAGTTGTCTGTTAGTTCTCCACTGTGATTGACTAGTTGTCTGTCTGTTAGTTCTCCACTGTGATTGACTAGTTGTCTGTTAGTTCTCCACTGTGATTGACTAGTTGTCTGTTAGTTCTCCACTGTGATTGACTAGTTGTCTGTTAGTTCTCCACTGTGATTGACTAGTTGTCTGTTAGTTTTCCACTGTGTTTGACTAGTTGTCTGTTAGTTCTCCACTGTGATTGACTAGTTGTCTGTTAGTTTTCCACTGTGTTTGACTAGTTGTCTGTTAGTTCTCCACTGTGTTTGACTAGTTGTCTGTTAGTTCTCCACTGTGTTTGACTAGTTGTCTGTTAGTTTTCCACTGTGTTTGACTAGTTGTCTGTTAGTTCTCCACTGTGTTTGACTAGTTGTCTGTTAGTTCTCCACTGTGTTTGACTAGTTGTCTGTTAGTTCTCCACTGTGTTTGACTAGTTGTCTGTTAGTTTTCCACTGTGATTGACTAGTTGTCTGTTAGTTCTCCACTGTGTTTGACTAGTTGTCTGTTAGTTTTCCACTGTGATTGACTAGTTGTCTGTTAGTTTTCCACTGTGTTTGACTAGTTGTCTGTTAGTTCTCCACTGTGATTGACTAGTTGTCTGTTAGTTTTCCACTGTGTTTGACTAGTTGTCTGTTAGTTTTCCACTGTGTTTGACTAGTTGTCTGTTAGTTTTCCACTGTGTTTGACTAGTTGTCTGTTAGTTTTCCACTGTGTTTGACTAGTTGTCTGTTAGTTCTCCACTGTGATTGACTAGTTGTCTGTTAGTTCTCCACTGTGTTTGACTAGTTGTCTGTTAGTTCTCCACTGTGTTTGACTAGTTGTCTGTTAGTTTTCCACTGTGTTTGACTAGTTGTCTGTTAGTTTTCCACTGTGTTTGACTAGTTGTCTGTTAGTTCTCCACTGTGATTGACTAGTTGTCTGTTAGTTCTCCACTGTGTTTGACTAGTTGTCTGTTAGTTCTCCACTGTGTTTGACTAGTTGTCTGTTAGTTTACCACTGTGTTTGACTAGTTGTCTGTTAGTTCTCCACTGTGTTTGACTAGTTGTCTGTTAGTTTTCCACTGTGTTTGACTAGTTGTCTGTTAGTTTTCCACTGTGATTGACTAGTTGTCTGTTAGTTTTCCACTGTGTTTGACTAGTTGTCTGTTAGTTTTCCACTGTGTTTGACTAGTTGTCTGTTAGTTTTCCACTGTGTTTGACTAGTTGTCTGTTAGTTTTCCACTGTGTTTGACTAGTTGTCTGTTAGTTCTCCACTGTGTTTGACTAGTTGTCTGTTAGTTCTCCACTGTGTTTGACTAGTTGTCTGTTAGTTTTCCACTGTGTTTGACTAGTTGTCTGTTAGTTTTCCACTGTGTTTGACTAGTTGTCTGTTAGTTCTCCACTGTGTTTGACTAGTTGTCTGTTAGTTTTCCACTGTGATTGACTAGTTGTCTGTTAGTTTTCCACTGTGTTTGACTAGTTGTCTGTTAGTTCTCCACTGTGTTTGACTAGTTGTCTGTTAGTTCTCCACTGTGTTTGACTAGTTGTCTGTTAGTTTTCCACTGTGTTTGACTAGTTGTCTGTTAGTTTTCCACTGTGTTTGACTAGTTGTCTGTTAGTTTTCCACTGTGTTTGACTAGTTGTCTGTTAGTTTTCCACTGTGTTTGACTAGTTGTCTGTTAGTTTTCCACTGTGTTTGACTAGTTGTCTGTTAGTTTTCCACTGTGTTTGACTAGTTGTCTGTTAGTTTTCCACTGTGTTTGACTAGTTGTCTGTTAGTTTTCCACTGTGTTTGACTAGTTGTCTGTTAGTTTTCCACTGTGTTTGACTAGTTGTCTGTTAGTTTTCCACTGTGTTTGACTAGTTGTCTGTTAGTTTTCCACTGTGTTTGACTAGTTGTCTGTTAGTTCTCCACTGTGTTTGACTAGTTGTCTGTTAGTTTTCCACTGTGTTTGACTAGTTGTCTGTTAGTTTTCCACTGTGTTTGACTAGTTGTCTGTTAGTTTTCCACTGTGTTTGACTAGTTGTCTGTTAGTTTTCCACTGTGTTTGACTAGTTGTCTGTTAGTTTTCCACTGTGATTGACTAGTTGTCTGTTAGTTTTCCACTGTGTTTGACTAGTTGTCTGTTAGTTTTCCACTGTGTTTGACTAGTTGTCTTAGTTAGTTCTCCACTGTGTTTGACTAGTTGTCTGTTAGTTTCCACTGTGTTTGACTAGTTGTCTGTTAGTTTTCCACTGTGTTTGACTAGTTGTCTGTTAGTTTTCCACTGTGTTTGACTAGTTGTCTGTTAGTTTTCCACTGTGATTGACTAGTTGTCTGTTAGTTCTCCACTGTGTTTGACTAGTTGTCTGTTAGTTTTCCACTGTGATTGACTAGTTGTCTGTTAGTTTTCCACTGTGTTTGACTAGTTGTCTGTTAGTTCTCCACTGTGATTGACTAGTTGTCTGTTAGTTTTCCACTGTGTTTGACTAGTTGTCTGTTAGTTCTCCACTGTGTTTGACTAGTTGTCTGTTAGTTTTCCACTGTGATTGACTAGTTGTCTGTTAGTTCTCCACTGTGATTGACTAGTTGTCTGTTAGTTCTCCACTGTGTTTGACTAGTTGTCTGTTAGTTCTCCACTGTGTTTGACTAGTTGTCTGTTAGTTTTCCACTGTGTTTGACTAGTTGTCTGTTAGTTTTCCACTGTGTTTGACTAGTTGTCTGTTAGTTCTCCACTGTGATTGACTAGTTGTCTGTTAGTTTTCCACTGTGTTTGACTAGTTGTCTGTTAGTTCTCCACTGTGTTTGACTAGTTGTCTTAGTTTACTCCACTGTGTTTGACTAGTTGTCTGTTAGTTCTCCACTGTGTTTGACTAGTTGTCTGTTAGTTTTCCACTGTGTTTGACTAGTTGTCTGTTAGTTTTCCACTGTGTTTGACTAGTTGTCTGTTAGTTTTCCACTGTGTTTGACTAGTTGTCTGTTAGTTTTCCACTGTGTTTGACTAGTTGTCTGTTAGTTTTCCACTGTGATTGACTAGTTGTCTGTTAGTTTTCCACTGTGATTGACTAGTTGTCTGTTAGTTCTCCACTGTGATTGACTAGTTGTCTGTTAGTTTTCCACTGTGTTTGACTAGTTGTCTGTTAGTTTTCCACTGTGATTGACTAGTTGTCTGTTAGTTTTCCACTGTGTTTGACTAGTTGTCTGTTAGTTCTCCACTGTGATTGACTAGTTGTCTGTTAGTTTTCCACTGTGTTTGACTAGTTGTCTTTAGTTTTCCACTGTGTTTGACTAGTTGTCTGTTAGTTCTCCACTGTGATTGACTAGTTGTCTGTTAGTTTTCCACTGTGATTGACTAGTTGTCTGTTAGTTCTCCACTGTGATTGACTAGTTGTCTGTTAGTTCTCCACTGTGTTTGACTAGTTGTCTGTTAGTTCTCCACTGTGTTTGACTAGTTGTCTGTTAGTTTTCCACTGTGTTTGACTAGTTGTCTGTTAGTTTTCCACTGTGTTTGACTAGTTGTCTGTTAGTTCTCCACTGTGATTGACTAGTTGTCTGTTAGTTTTCCACTGTGTTTGACTAGTTGTCTGTTAGTTTTCCACTGTGTTTGACTAGTTGTCCATTAGTTTTCCACTGTGTTTGACTAGTTGTCTGTTAGTTTTCCACTGTGTTTGACTAGTTGTCTGTTAGTTTTCCACTGTGTTTGACTAGTTGTCTGTTAGTTCTCCACTGTGATTGACTAGTTGTCTGTTAGTTTTCCACTGTGTTTGACTAGTTGTCTGTTAGTTTTCCACTGTGTTTGACTAGTTGTCTGTTAGTTTTCCACTGTGTTTGACTAGTTGTCTGTTAGTTTTCCACTGTGATTGACTAGTTGTCTGTTAGTTCTCCACTGTGTTTGACTAGTTGTCTGTTAGTTCTCCACTGTGTTTGACTAGTTGTCTGTTAGTTTTGACTAGTTGTCCCACTGTGTTTGACTAGTTGTCTGTTAGTTTTCCACTGTGTTTGACTAGTTGTCTGTTAGTTCTCCACTGTGATTGACTAGTTGTCTGTTAGTTTTCCACTGTGATTGACTAGTTGTCTGTTAGTTTTCCACTGTGATTGACTAGTTGTCTGTTAGTTCTCCACTGTGTTTGACTAGTTGTCTGTTAGTTTTCCACTGTGTTTGACTAGTTGTCTGTTAGTTTTCCACTGTGTTTGACTAGTTGTCTGTTAGTTTTCCACTGTGTTTGACTAGTTGTCTGTTAGTTTTCCACTGTGTTTGACTAGTTGTCTGTTAGTTTTCCACTGTGATTGACTAGTTGTCTGTTAGTTTTCCACTGTGTTTGACTAGTTGTCTGTTAGTTTTCCACTGTGTTTGACTAGTTGTCTGTTAGTTTTCCACTGTGTTTGACTAGTTGTCTGTTAGTTTTCCACTGTGATTGACTAGTTGTCTGTTAGTTTTCCACTGTGTTTGACTAGTTGTCTGTTAGTTTTCCACTGTGTTTGACTAGTTGTCTGTTAGTTTTCCACTGTGTTTGACTAGTTGTCTGTTAGTTTTCCACTGTGTTTGACTAGTTGTCTGTTAGTTTTCCACTGTGTTTGACTAGTTGTCTGTTGTCTGTTAGTTCTCCACTGTGTTTGACTAGTTGTCTGTTAGTTTTCCACTGTGTTTGACTAGTTGTCTGTTAGTTTTCCACTGTGTTTGACTAGTTGTCTGTTAGTTTTCTCACTGTGATTGACTAGTTGTCTGTTAGTTTTCCACTGTGTTTGACTAGTTGTCTGTTAGTTCTCCACTGTGTTTGACTAGTTGTCTGTTAGTTCTCCACTGTGTTTGACTAGTTGTCTGTTAGTTCTCCACTGTGTTTGACTAGTTGTCTGTTTGACTAGTTTTCCACTGTGTTTGACTAGTTGTCTGTTAGTTTTCCACTGTGTTTGACTAGTTGTCTGTTAGTTTTCCACTGTGATTGACTAGTTGTCTGTTAGTTTTCCACTGTGTTTGACTAGTTGTCTGTTAGTTTTCCACTGTGATTGACTAGTTGTCTGTTAGTTCTCCACTGTGTTTGACTAGTTGTCTGTTAGTTTTCCACTGTGATTGACTAGTTGTCTGTTAGTTTTCCACTGTGTTTGACTAGTTGTCTGTTAGTTCTCCACTGTGATTGACTAGTTGTCTGTTAGTTTTCCACTGTGTTTGACTAGTTGTCTGTTAGTTTTCCACTGTGTTTGACTAGTTGTCTGTTAGTTCTCCACTGTGATTGACTAGTTGTCTGTTAGTTTTCCACTGTGATTGACTAGTTGTCTGTTAGTTCTCCACTGTGATTGACTAGTTGTCTGTTAGTTCTCCACTGTGTTTGACTAGTTGTCTGTTAGTTCTCCACTGTGTTTGACTAGTTGTCTGTTAGTTTTCCACTGTGTTTGACTAGTTGTCTGTTAGTTTTCCACTGTGTTTGACTAGTTGTCTGTTAGTTCTCCACTGTGATTGACTAGTTGTCTGTTAGTTTTCCACTGTGTTTGACTAGTTGTCTGTTAGTTTTCCACTGTGTTTGACTAGTTGTCTTAGTTTTCCACTGTGTTTGACTAGTTGTCTGTTAGTTTTCCACTGTGTTTGACTAGTTGTCTGTTAGTTTTCCACTGTGTTTGACTAGTTGTCTGTTAGTTTTCCACTGTGTTTGACTAGTTGTCTGTTAGTTTTCCACTGTGTTTGACTAGTTGTCTTAGTTTTCCACTGTGTTTGACTAGTTGTCTGTTAGTTTTCCACTGTGATTGACTAGTTGTCTGTTAGTTTTCCACTGTGTTTGACTAGTTGTCTGTTAGTTTTCCACTGTGATTGACTAGTTGTCTGTTAGTTCTCCACTGTGATTGACTAGTTGTCTTAGTTTTCCACTGTGTTTGACTAGTTGTCTGTTAGTTTTCCACTGTGTTTGACTAGTTGTCTGTTAGTTTTCCACTGTGTTTGACTAGTTGTCTGTTAGTTTTCCACTGTGTTTGACTAGTTGTCTGTTAGTTTTCCACTGTGTTTGACTAGTTGTCTGTTAGTTTTCCACTGTGTTTGACTAGTTGTCTGTTAGTTTTCCACTGTGTTTGACTAGTTGTCTGTTAGTTCTCCACTGTGATTGACTAGTTGTCTGTTAGTTTTCCACTGTGTTTGACTAGTTGTCTGTTAGTTTTCCACTGTGTTTGACTAGTTGTCTTAGTTCTCCACTGTGTTTGACTAGTTGTCTGTTAGTTTTCCACTGTGTTTGACTAGTTGTCTGTTAGTTTCCCACTGTGTTTGACTAGTTGTCTGTTAGTTTTCCACTGTGTTTGACTAGTTGTCTGTTAGTTTTCCACTGTGTTTGACTAGTTGTCTGTTAGTTTTCCACTGTGATTGACTAGTTGTCTGTTAGTTTTCCACTGTGATTGACTAGTTGTCTGTTAGTTCTCCACTGTGATTGACTAGTTGTCTGTTAGTTCTCCACTGTGTTTGACTAGTTGTCTGTTAGTTCTCCACTGTGATTGACTAGTTGTCTGTTAGTTTTCCACTGTGATTGACTAGTTGTCTGTTAGTTTTCCACTGTGTTTGACTAGTTGTCTGTTAGTTCTCCACTGTGATTGACTAGTTGTCTGTTAGTTCTCCACTGTGTTTGACTAGTTGTCTGTTAGTTCTCCACTGTGATTGACTAGTTGTCTGTTAGTTCTCCACTGTGTTTGACTAGTTGTCTGTTAGTTCTCCACTGTGTTTGACTAGTTGTCTGTTAGTTTTCCACTGTGTTTGACTAGTTGTCTGTTAGTTTTCCACTGTGTTTGACTAGTTGTCTGTTAGTTCTCCACTGTGATTGACTAGTTGTCTGTTAGTTCTCCACTGTGTTTGACTAGTTGTCTGTTAGTTCTCCACTGTGTTTGACTAGTTGTCTGTTAGTTCTCCACTGTGATTGACTAGTTGTCTGTTAGTTCTCCACTGTGTTTGACTAGTTGTCTGTTAGTTCTCCACTGTGATTGACTAGTTGTCTGTTAGTTCTCCACTGTGATTGACTAGTTGTCTGTTAGTTCTCCACTGTGTTTGACTAGTTGTCTGTTAGTTTTCCACTGTGATTGACTAGTTGTCTGTTAGTTCTCCACTGTGTTTGACTAGTTGTCTGTTAGTTTTCCACTGTGATTGACTAGTTGTCTGTTAGTTTCCACTGTGATTGACTAGTTGTCTGTTAGTTCTCCACTGTGATTGACTAGTTGTCTGTTAGTTCTCCACTGTGTTTGACTAGTTGTCTGTTAGTTCTCCACTGTGTTTGACTAGTTGTCTGTTAGTTCTCCACTGTGATTGACTAGTTGTCTGTTAGTTTTCCACTGTGTTTGACTAGTTGTCTGTTAGTTCTCCACTGTGATTGACTAGTTGTCTGTTAGTTCTCCACTGTGATTGACTAGTTGTCTGTTAGTTCTCCACTGTGTTTGACTAGTTGTCTGTTAGTTCTCCACTGTGTTTGACTAGTTGTCTGTTAGTTTTCCACTGTGTTTGACTAGTTGTCTGTTAGTTCTCCACTGTGTTTGACTAGTTGTCTGTTAGTTCTCCACTGTGTTTGACTAGTTGTCTGTTAGTTCTCCACTGTGTTTGACTAGTTGTCTGTTAGTTTTCCACTGTGATTGACTAGTTGTCTTAGTTTTCCACTGTGTTTGACTAGTTGTCTGTTAGTTTTCCACTGTGTTTGACTAGTTGTCTGTTAGTTTTCCACTGTGTTTGACTAGTTGTCTGTTAGTTTTCCACTGTGTTTGACTAGTTGTCTGTTAGTTTTCCACTGTGTTTGACTAGTTGTCTGTTAGTTTTCCACTGTGTTTGACTAGTTGTCTGTTAGTTTTCCACTGTGTTTGACTAGTTGTCTGTTAGTTTTCCACTGTGTTTGACTAGTTGTCTGTTAGTTTTCCACTGTGTTTGACTAGTTGTCTGTTAGTTTTCCACTGTGTTTGACTAGTTGTCTGTTAGTTTTCCACTGTGTTTGACTAGTTGTCTGTTAGTTTTCCACTGTGTTTGACTAGTTGTCTGTTAGTTCTCCACTGTGTTTGACTAGTTGTCTGTTAGTTTTCCACTGTGTTTGACTAGTTGTCTGTTAGTTTTCCACTGTGTTTGACTAGTTGTCTGTTAGTTTTCCACTGTGATTGACTAGTTGTCTGTTACACTGTGTTTGACTAGTTGTCTGTTAGTTTTCCACTGTGTTTGACTAGTTGTCTGTTAGTTTTCCACTGTGTTTGACTAGTTGTCTGTTAGTTCTCCACTGTGTTTGACTAGTTGTCTGTTAGTTTTCCACTGTGTTTGACTAGTTGTCTGTTAGTTTTCCACTGTGTTTGACTAGTTGTCTGTTAGTTCTCCACTGTGTTTGACTAGTTGTCTGTTAGTTTTCCACTGTGTTTGACTAGTTGTCTGTTAGTTTTCCACTGTGTTTGACTAGTTGTCTGTTAGTTTTCCACTGTGTTTGACTAGTTGTCTGTTAGTTTTCCACTGTGTTTGACTAGTTGTCTGTTAGTTTTCCACTGTGTTTGACTAGTTGTCTGTTAGTTTTCCACTGTGTTTGACTAGTTGTCTGTTAGTTTTCCACTGTGTTTGACTAGTTGTCTGTTAGTTTTCCACTGTGATTGACTAGTTGTCTGTTAGTTTTCCACTGTGTTTGACTAGTTGTCTGTTAGTTTTCCACTGTGATTGACTAGTTGTCTGTTAGTTTTCCACTGTGATTGACTAGTTGTCTGTTAGTTTTCCACTGTGTTTGACTAGTTGTCTGTTAGTTTTCCACTGTGATTGACTAGTTGTCTGTTAGTTTTCCACTGTGATTGACTAGATGTCTGTTAGTTTTCCACTGTGTTTGACTAGTTGTCTGTTAGTTTTCCACTGTGATTGACTAGTTGTCTGTTAGTTTTCCACTGTGTTTGACTAGTTGTCTTAGTTTTCCACTGTGTTTGACTAGTTGTCTGTTAGTTTTCCACTGTGTTTGACTAGTTGTCTGTTAGTTTTCCACTGTGATTGACTAGTTGTCTGTTAGTTCTCCACTGTGATTGACTAGTTGTCTGTTAGTTCTCCACTGTGTTTGACTAGTTGTCTGTTAGTTCTCCACTGTGTTTGACTAGTTGTCTGTTAGTTTTCCACTGTGTTTGACTAGTTGTCTGTTAGTTTTCCACTGTGTTTGACTAGTTGTCTGTTAGTTCTCCACTGTGATTGACTAGTTGTCTTAGTTTTCCACTCCACTGTTTGACTAGTTGTCTGTTAGTTCTCCACTGTGTTTGACTAGTTGTCTGTTAGTTTACCACTGTGTTTGACTAGTTGTCTGTTAGTTCTCCACTGTGTTTGACTAGTTGTCTGTTAGTTTCCACTGTGTTTGACTAGTTGTCTGTTAGTTTTCCACTGTGTTTGACTAGTTGTCTGTTAGTTTTCTAGTTGTCTGTTAGTTCTCCACTGTGTTTGACTAGTTGTCTGTTAGTTTCCACTGTGTTTGACTAGTTGTCTGTTAGTTTTCCACTGTGATTGACTAGTTGTCTGTTAGTTTTCCACTGTGATTGACTAGTTGTCTGTTAGTTCTCCACTGTGATTGACTAGTTGTCTGTTAGTTCTCCACTGTGATTGACTAGTTGTCTGTTAGTTTTCCACTGTGTTTGACTAGTTGTCTGTTAGTTTTCCACTGTGTTTGACTAGTTGTCTGTTAGTTCTCCACTGTGTTTGACTAGTTGTCTGTTAGTTTTCCACTGTGTTTGACTAGTTGTCTGTTAGTTTTCCACTGTGTTTGACTAGTTGTCTGTTAGTTCTCCACTGTGTTTGACTAGTTGTCTGTTAGTTTTCCACTGTGTTTGACTAGTTGTCTGTTAGTTCTCCACTGTGATTGACTAGTTGTCTGTTAGTTTTCCACTGTGTTTGACTAGTTGTCTGTTAGTTTTCCACTGTGTTTGACTAGTTGTCTGTTAGTTCTCCACTGTGTTTGACTAGTTGTCTGTTAGTTTCCACTGTGTTTGACTAGTTGTCTGTTAGTTTTCCACTGTGTTTGACTAGTTGTCTGTTAGTTTTCCACTGTGTTTGACTAGTTGTCTGTTAGTTTTCCACTGTGTTTGACTAGTTGTCTGTTAGTTCTCCACTGTGATTGACTAGTTGTCTGTTAGTTCTCCACTGTGTTTGACTAGTTGTCTGTTAGTTCTCCACTGTGATTGACTAGTTGTCTGTTAGTTCTTGTGTTTGACTAGTTGTCTTAGTTCTCACTGTGTTTGACTAGTTGTCTGTTAGTTCTCCACTGTGATTGACTAGTTGTCTGTTAGTTCTCCACTGTGATTGACTAGTTGTCTGTTAGTTCTCCACTGTGTTTGACTAGTTGTCTGTTAGTTCTCCACTGTGATTGACTAGTTGTCTGTTAGTTCTCCACTGTGTTTGACTAGTTGTCTGTTAGTTCTCCACTGTGATTGACTAGTTGTCTGTTAGTTCTCCACTGTGTTTGACTAGTTGTCTGTTAGTTCTCCACTGTGTTTGACTAGTTGTCTGTTAGTTCTCCACTGTGTTTGACTAGTTGTCTGTTAGTTCTCCACTGTGTTTGACTAGTTGTCTGTTAGTTCTCCACTGTGTTTGACTAGTTGTCTGTTAGTTCTCCACTGTGATTGACTAGTTGTCTGTTAGTTCTCCACTGTTGTTTGACTCTGTTAGTTCTCCACTGTGTTTGACTAGTTGTCTGTTAGTTCTCCACTGTGATTGACTAGTTGTCTGTTAGTTCTCCACTGTGTTTGACTAGTTGTCTGTTAGTTCTCCACTGTGATTGACTAGTTGTCTGTTAGTTCTCCACTGTGATTGACTAGTTGTCTGTTAGTTCTCCACTGTGATTGACTAGTTGTCTGTTAGTTCTCCACTGTGATTGACTAGTTGTCTGTTAGTTCTCCACTGTGTTTGACTAGTTGTCTGTTAGTTCTCCACTGTGATTGACTAGTTGTCTGTTAGTTTTCCACTGTGTTTGACTAGTTGTCTGTTAGTTCTCCACTGTGTTTGACTAGTTGTCTGTTAGTTCTCCACTGTGTTTGACTAGTTGTCTGTTAGTTCTCCACTGTGTTTGACTAGTTGTCTGTTAGTTTTCCACTGTGATTGACTAGTTGTCTGTTAGTTCTCCACTGTGATTGACTAGTTGTCTGTTAGTTCTCCACTGTGTTTGACTAGTTGTCTGTTAGTTTTCCACTGTGATTGACTAGTTGTCTGTTAGTTTTCCACTGTGTTTGACTAGTTGTCTGTTAGTTTTCCACTGTGTTTGACTAGTTGTCTGTTAGTTCTCCACTGTGATTGACTAGTTGTCTGTTAGTTCTCCACTGTGTTTGACTAGTTGTCTGTTAGTTCTCCACTGTGTTTGACTAGTTGTCTGTTAGTTTTCCACTGTGTTTGACTAGTTGTCTGTTAGTTCTCCACTGTGATTGACTAGTTGTCTGTTAGTTTTCCACTGTGTTTGACTAGTTGTCTGTTAGTTTTCCACTGTGTTTGACTAGTTGTCTGTTAGTTCTCCACTGTGTTTGACTAGTTGTCTGTTAGTTTTCCACTGTGTTTGACTAGTTGTCTGTTAGTTCTCCACTGTGATTGACTAGTTGTCTGTTAGTTTTCCACTGTGTTTGACTAGTTGTCTGTTAGTTTTCCACTGTGATTGACTAGTTGTCTGTTAGTTCTCCACTGTGATTGACTAGTTGTCTGTTAGTTCTCCACTGTGTTTGACTAGTTGTCTGTTAGTTCTCCACTGTGTTTGACTAGTTGTCTGTTAGTTTTCCACTGTGTTTGACTAGTTGTCTGTTAGTTCTCCACTGTGTTTGACTAGTTGTCTGTTAGTTCTCCACTGTGATTGACTAGTTGTCTGTTAGTTTTCCACTGTGTTTGACTAGTTGTCTGTTAGTTCTCCACTGTGTTTGACTAGTTGTCTGTTAGTTTTCCACTGTGTTTGACTAGTTGTCTGTTAGTTCTCCACTGTGTTTGACTAGTTGTCTGTTAGTTTTCCACTGTGTTTGACTAGTTGTCTGTTAGTTCTCCACTGTGTTTGACTAGTTGTCTGTTAGTTTTCCACTGTGTTTGACTAGTTGTCTGTTAGTTTTCCACTGTGTTTGACTAGTTGTCTGTTAGTTCTCCACTGTGTTTGACTAGTTGTCTGTTAGTTCTCCACTGTGATTGACTAGTTGTCTGTTAGTTCTCCACTGTGTTTGACTAGTTGTCTGTTAGTTCTCCACTGTGTTTGACTAGTTGTCTGTTAGTTCTCCACTGTGATTGACTAGTTGTCTGTTAGTTCTCCACTGTGTTTGACTAGTTGTCTGTTAGTTCTCCACTGTGATTGACTAGTTGTCTGTTAGTTCTCCACTGTGATTGACTAGTTGTCTGTTAGTTCTCCACTGTGTTTGACTAGTTGTCTGTTAGTTTTCCACTGTGATTGACTAGTTGTCTGTTAGTTCTCCACTGTGTTTGACTAGTTGTCTGTTAGTTCTCCACTGTGATTGACTAGTTGTCTGTTAGTTCTCCACTGTGATTGACTAGTTGTCTGTTAGTTCTCCACTGTGTTTGACTAGTTGTCTGTTAGTTCTCCACTGTGATTGACTAGTTGTCTGTTAGTTCTCCACTGTGTTGACTAGTTGTCTGTTAGTTCTCCACTGTGATTGACTAGTTGTCTGTTAGTTTTCCACTGTGTTTGACTAGTTGTCTGTTAGTTCTCCACTGTGATTGACTAGTTGTCTGTTAGTTCTCCACTGTGATTGACTAGTTGTCTGTTAGTTTTCCACTGTGTTTGACTAGTTGTCTGTTAGTTCTCCACTGTGTTTGACTAGTTGTCTGTTAGTTTTCCACTGTGTTTGACTAGTTGTCTGTTAGTTCTCCACTGTGTTGACTAGTTGTCTGTTAGTTCTCCACTGTGTTTGACTAGTTGTCTGTTAGTTCTCCACTGTGTTTGACTAGTTGTCTGTTAGTTTTCCACTGTGATTGACTAGTTGTCTGTTAGTTTTCCACTGTGATTGACTAGTTGTCTGTTAGTTCTCCACTGTGTTTGACTAGTTGTCTGTTAGTTTTCCACTGTGATTGACTAGTTGTCTGTTAGTTTTCCACTGTGTTTGACTAGTTGTCTGTTAGTTTTCCACTGTGTTTGACTAGTTGTCTGTTAGTTTTCCACTGTGATTGACTAGTTGTCTGTTAGTTCTCCACTGTGTTTGACTAGTTGTCTGTTAGTTTTCCACTGTGTTTGACTAGTTGTATGTTAGTTTTCCACTGTGTTTGACTAGTTGTCTGTTAGTTCTCCACTGTGATTGACTAGTTGTCTTAGTTTTCCACTGTGTTTGACTAGTTGTCTGTTAGTTTTCCACTGTGTTTGACTAGTTGTCTGTAGTTCTCCACTGTGTTTGACTAGTTGTCTGTTAGTTTTCCACTGTGTTTGACTAGTTGTCTGTTAGTTCTCCACTGTGATTGACTAGTTGTCTGTTAGTTTTCCACTGTGTTTGACTAGTTGTCTGTTAGTTTTCCACTGTGATTGACTAGTTGTCTGTTAGTTCTCCACTGTGATTGACTAGTTGTCTGTTAGTTCTCCACTGTGTTTGACTAGTTGTCTGTTAGTTCTCCACTGTGTTTGACTAGTTGTCTGTTAGTTTTCCACTGTGTTTGACTAATTGTCTGTTAGTTTTCCACTGTGTTTGACTAGTTGTCTGTTAGTTCTCCACTGTGATTGACTAGTTGTCCATTAGTTTTCCACTATGTTTGACTAGTTGTCTGTTAGTTCTCCACTGTGTTTGACTAGTTGTCCATTAGTTTCCACTGTGTTTGACTAGTTGTCTGTTAGTTCTCCACTGTGTTTGACTAGTTGACTAGTTGTCTGTTAGTTTTCCACTGTGTTTGACTAGTTGTCTGTTAGTTTTCCACTGTGTTTGACTAGTTGTCTGTTAGTTTTCCACTGTGTTTGACTAGTTGTCTGTTAGTTTTCCACTGTGATTGACTAGTTGTCTGTTAGTTTTCCACTGTGATTGACTAGTTGTCTGTTAGTTTTCCACTGTGATTGACTAGTTGTCTGTTAGTTCTCCACTGTGATTGACTAGTTGTCTGTTAGTTCTCCACTGTGATTGACTAGTTGTCTTAGTTTCCACTGTGTTTGACTAGTTGTCTGTTAGTTTTCCACTGTGTTTGACTAGTTGTCTGTTAGTTCTCCACTGTGTTTGACTAGTTGTCTGTTAGTTTTCCACTGTGATTGACTAGTTGTCTGTTAGTTTTCCACTGTGTTTGACTAGTTGTCTGTTAGTTCTCCACTGTGTTTGACTAGTTGTCTGTTAGTTTTCCACTGTGTTTGACTAGTTGTCTGTTAGTTTTCCACTGTGTTTGACTAGTTGTCTGTTAGTTTTCCACTGTGTTTGACTAGTTGTCTGTTAGTTTTCCACTGTGTTTGACTAGTTGTCTGTTAGTTCTCCACTGTGTTTGACTAGTTGTCTGTTAGTTTTCCACTGTGTTTGACTAGTTGTCTGTTAGTTTTCCACTGTGTTTGACTAGTTGTCTGTTGTCTGTTTTCCACTGTGATTGACTAGTTGTCTGTTAGTTCTCCACTGTGATTGACTAGTTGTCTGTTAGTTCTCCACTGTGTTTGACTAGTTGTCTGTTAGTTCTCCACTGTGATTGACTAGTTGTCTGTTAGTTCTCCACTGTGTTTGACTAGTTGTCTGTTAGTTCTCCACTGTGATTGACTAGTTGTCTGTTAGTTCTCCACTGTGATTGACTAGTTGTCTGTTAGTTCTCCACTGTGTTTGACTAGTTGTCTGTTAGTTCTCCACTGTGATTGACTAGTTGTCTGTTAGTTCTCCACTGTGTTTGACTAGTTGTCTGTTAGTTCTCCACTGTGATTGACTAGTTGTCTGTTAGTTTTCCACTGTGTTTGACTAGTTGTCTGTTAGTTCTCCACTGTGATTGACTAGTTGTCTGTTAGTTCTCCACTGTGTTTGACTAGTTGTCTGTTAGTTCTCCACTGTGTTTGACTAGTTGTCTGTTAGTTCTCCACTGTGTTTGACTAGTTGTCTGTTAGTTCTCCACTGTGTTTGACTAGTTGTCTGTTAGTTCTCCACTGTGTTTGACTAGTTGTCTGTTAGTTCTCCACTGTGTTTGACTAGTTGTCTGTTAGTTCTCCACTGTGTTTGACTAGTTGTCTGTTAGTTTTCCACTGTGATTGACTAGTTGTCTGTTAGTTCTCCACTGTGATTGACTAGTTGTCTGTTAGTTCTCCACTGTGTTTGACTAGTTGTCTGTTAGTTTTCCACTGTGATTGACTAGTTGTCTGTTAGTTTTCCACTGTGTTTGACTAGTTGTCTGTTAGTTTTCCACTGTGTTTGACTAGTTGTCTGTTAGTTTTCCACTGTGATTGACTAGTTGTCTGTTAGTTCTCCACTGTGTTTGACTAGTTGTCTGTTAGTTTTCCACTGTGAGTTTACCACTGTGTTTGACTAGTTGTATGTTAGTTTTCCACTGTGTTTGACTAGTTGTCTGTTAGTTCTCCACTGTGATTGACTAGTTGTCTGTTAGTTTTCCACTGTGTTTGACTAGTTGTCTGTTAGTTTTCCACTGTGTTTGACTAGTTGTCTTAGTTCTCCACTGTGTTTGACTAGTTGTCTGTTAGTTTTCCACTGTGTTTGACTAGTTGTCTGTTAGTTCTCCACTGTGATTGACTAGTTGTCTGTTAGTTTTCCACTGTGTTTGACTAGTTGTCTGTTAGTTTTCCACTGTGTTTGACTAGTTGTCTTTAGTTCTCCACTGTGTTTGACTAGTTGTCTGTTAGTTTTCCACTGTGTTTGACTAGTTGTCTGTTAGTTCTCCACTGTGATTGACTAGTTGTCTGTTAGTTTTCCACTGTGTTTGACTAGTTGTCTGTTAGTTTTCCACTGTGTTTGACTAGTTGTCTGTTAGTTTTCCACTGTGATTGACTAGTTGTCTGTTAGTTTTCCACTGTGTTTGACTAGTTGTCCGTTAGTTTTCCACTGTGTTTGACTAGTTGTCTGTTAGTTTTCCACTGTGTTTGACTAGTTGTCTGTTAGTTTTCCACTGTGATTGACTAGTTGTCTGTTAGTTCTCCACTGTGTTTGACTAGTTGTCTGTTAGTTCTCCACTGTGATTGACTAGTTGTCTGTTAGTTCTCCACTGTGTTTGACTAGTTGTCTCTTAGTTCTCCACTGTGATTGACTAGTTGTCTGTTAGTTTTCCACTGTGATTGACTAGTTGTCTGTTCGTTTTCCACTGTGTTTGTCTAGTTGTCTGTTAGTTCTCCACTGTGATTGACTAGTTGTCTGTTAGTTCTCCACTGTGATTGACTAGTTGTCTGTTAGTTCTCCACTGTGTTTGACTAGTTGTCTGTTAGTTCTCCACTGTGTTTGACTAGTTGTCTGCTAGTTTTCCACTGTGTTTGACTAGTTGTCTGTTAGTTCTCCACTGTGTTTGACTAGTTGTCTGTTAGTTCTCCACTGTGATTGACTAGTTGTCTTTTAGTTCTCCACTGTGTTTGACTAGTTGTCTGTTAGTTCTCCACTGTGTTTGACTAGTTGTCTGTTAGTTCTCCACTGTGATTGACTAGTTGTCTGTTAGTTCTCCACTGTGTTTGACTAGTTGTCTGTTAGTTCTCCACTGTGATTGACTAGTTGTCTGTTAGTTATCCACTGTGATTGACTAGTTGTCTGTTAGTTCTCCACTGTGTTTGACTAGTTGTCTGTTAGTTCTCCACTGTGATTGACTAGTTGTCTGTTAGTTCTCCACTGTGTTTGACTAGTTGTCTGTTAGTTCTCCACTGTGATTGACTAGTTGTCTGTTAGTTCTCCACCGTGATTGACTAGTTGTCTGTTAGTTCTCCACTGTGTTTGACTAGTTGTCTGTTAGTTTTCCACTGTGATTGACTAGTTGTCTGTTAGTTCTCCACTGTGATTGACTAGTTGTCTGTTAGTTCTCCACTGTGATTGACTAGTTGTCTGTTAGTTCTCCACTGTGATTGACTAGTTGTCTGTTAGTTTTCCACTGTGTTTGACTAGTTGTCTCTTAGTTCTCCACTGTGATTGACTACTTGTCTGTTAGTTCTCCACTGTGATTGACTAGTTGTCTGTTAGTTCTCCACTGTGATTGACTAGTTGTCTGTTAGTTTTCCACTGTGTTTGACTAGTTGTCTCTTAGTTCTCCACTGTGTTTGACTAGTTGTCTCTTAGTTCTCCACTGTGATTGACTAGTTGTCTGTTACTTCTCCACTGTGTTTGACTAGTTGTCTCTTAGTTCTCCACTGTTAGTTCTCCACTGTGATTGACTAGTTGTCTGTTAGTTCTCCACTGTGTTTGACTAGTTGTCTCTTAGTTCTCCACTGTGATTGACTAGTTGTCTGTTAGTTTTCCACTGTGATTGACTAGTTGTCTGTTAGTTTTCCACTGTGTTTGACTAGTTGTCTGTTAGTTCTCCACTGTGATTGACTAGTTGTCTGTTAGTTCTCCACTGTGATTGACTAGTTGTCTGTTAGTTCTCCACTGTGTTTGACTAGTTGTCTGTTAGTTCTCCACTGTGATTGACTAGTTGTCTGTTAGTTTTCCACTGTGTTTGACTAGTTGTCTGTTAGTTCTCCACTGTGTTTGACTAGTTGTCTGTTAGTTCTCCACTGTGATTGACTAGTTGTCTGTTAGTTCTCCACTGTGTTTGACTAGTTGTCTGTTAGTTCTCCACTGTGTTTGACTAGTTGTCTCTTAGTTCTCCACTGTGATTGACTAGTTGTCTGTTAGTTTTCCACTGTGTTTGACTAGTTGTCTGTTAGTTTACCATTGTGTTTGACTAGTTGTCTGTTAGTTTTCCACTGTGTTTGACTAGTTGTCTGTTAGTTCTCCACTGTGATTGACTAGTTGTCTTTTAGTTCTCCACTGTGTTTGACTAGTTGTCTGTTAGTTCTCCACTGTGTTTGACTAGTTGTCTGTTAGTTCTCCACTGTGATTGACTAGTTGTCTGTTAGTTCTCCACTGTGTTTGACTAGTTGTCTGTTAGTTCTCCACTGTGATTGACTAGTTGTCTGTTAGTTATCCACTGTGATTGACTAGTTGTCTGTTAGTTCTCCATTGTGTTTGACTAGTTGTCTGTTAGTTCTCCACTGTGATTGACTAGTTGTCTGTTAGTTCTCCACTGTGTTTGACTAGTTGTCTGTTAGTTCTCCACTGTGATTGACTAGTTGTCTGTTAGTTCTCCACCGTGATTGACTAGTTGTCTGTTAGTTCTCCACTGTGTTTGACTAGTTGTCTGTTAGTTTTCCACTGTGATTGACTAGTTGTCTGTTAGTTCTCCACTGTGATTGACTAGTTGTCTGTTAGTTCTCCACTGTGATTGACTAGTTGTCTGTTAGTTCTCCACTGTGATTGACTAGTTGTCTGTTAGTTTTCCACTGTGTTTGACTAGTTGTCTCTTAGTTCTCCACTGTGATTGACTAGTTGTCTGTTAGTTCTCCACTGTGATTGACTAGTTGTCTGTTAGTTCTCCACTGTGATTGACTAGTTGTCTGTTAGTTTTCCACTGTGTTTGACTAGTTGTCTCTTAGTTCTCCACTGTGTTTGACTAGTTGTCTCTTAGTTCTCCACTGTGATTGACTAGTTGTCTGTTACTTCTCCACTGTGTTTGACTAGTTGTCTGTTAGTTCTCCACTGTGATTGACTAGTTGTCTGTTAGTTCTCCACTGTGTTTGACTAGTTGTCTCTTAGTTCTCCACTGTGATTGACTAGTTGTCTGTTAGTTTTCCACTGTGATTGACTAGTTGTCTGTTAGTTTTCCACTGTGTTTGACTAGTTGTCTGTTAGTTCTCCACTGTGATTGACTAGTTGTCTGTTAGTTCTCCACTGTGATTGACTAGTTGTCTGTTAGTTCTCCACTGTGTTTGACTAGTTGTCTGTTAGTTCTCCACTGTGATTGACTAGTTGTCTGTTAGTTTTCCACTGTGTTTGACTAGTTGTCTGTTAGTTCTCCACTGTGTTTGACTAGTTGTCTGTTAGTTCTCCACTGTGATTGACTAGTTGTCTGTTAGTTCTCCACTGTGTTTGACTAGTTGTCTGTTAGTTCTCCACTGTGTTTGACTAGTTGTCTGTTAGTTCTCCACTGTGATTGACTAGTTGTCTGTTAGTTCTCCACTGTGATTGACTAGTTGTCTGTTAGTTTTCCACTGTGTTTGACTAGTTGTCTGTTAGTTTTCCACTGTGTTTGACTAGTTGTCTGTTAGTTTTCCACTGTGATTGACTAGTTGTCTGTTAGTTCTCCACTGTGATTGACTAGTTGTCTGTTAGTTTTCCACTCTGTCAGAACCTAAGTTCTAAAGAGACAGTCATCACATTGAATGTCAACTTGTGACAAATATGATTTGAAACATAATTTGTCTCTTTACTTCAGTTTACAGTGGCTCTGTGTATGTGTGTGTTTGCCTTTACGTGCCCCTGGTCCTGACCGAAGCAATTCCCTGTTGTTGTTGTTGTTGCTCTCCTCCAAGGACTCTGCCCTGAAACATACACACACACACACACACACACACACACACACACACACACACACACACACACACACACACACACACACACACACACACACACACACACACACACACACACACACACACACAGCACTGCCCTGTCACAGTGTATTAATACCAACAATTTATATATACACTCAAAGACTGAGAGGAGCTGCTGTTTAGAAGCCACAGAACCTCCATCTTGGTACTCCCCCACCATTGCAACAAATATTTTGTAAGGTATAAAGATGTATTTATTAATGATATTTTTTTTTTTACACATTTCTTATATTAAAAACACCTTAATGCATACTTTAAATTTACATTATGTGAGCTAAAAATACAAAATAAATATATATATTTAAACATTTTCCTTAGATAATTTATTTTTTAAGATTACTAATGTTACTGGTTCCACTACAACAACAAAAAATACTTAAAGACATTTTATTTTTGTCCTTTAAATACATTTAATTGAAAATGTAATTGAAATACTGTAGAATTCCATTCATTCCTATGGAGAACAGCTCCTACACGGGAGAGCCAATATGGCCGACCTGTGGCTTCAAAGCCTCTCAATGGCCCACTACATAGCATCAGCAATCCAGGGTTTATATACATCATTGATTAATACGAGTTCATGAATCTGACCTCGGAACAATTGTACTCCAGTTGAAATAAAATCGAATCAAACTGTATTTGTTGACAACAGTGTCAGGCTTACTAACAGCTCATTTTCCAGCACCGCAGATGAGATATAAAATGAAAACAAATCTGAAGTGGTGAAATAGTGAGTAACGAATGAACATAAACAGTAAGAATATCATGGCTGTATACGTATAGGGAGAAGATAATAACATGGCTGTATATATAGGGAGTAGAAAATAACATGGCTACATACAGAGAGCACCAGTATGTAGTACCAGTATGTAGTACCAGTATGTAGTACCAGTACACTCTGTATGTAGTACCAGTATGTAGTACCAGTACTCTCTGTATGTAGTACCAGTATGTAGTACCAGTACTCTCTGTATGTAGTACCAGTATGTAGTACCAGTACTCTCTGTATGTAGTACCAGTATGTAGTACCAGTATGTAGTACCAGTATGTAGTACCAGTACTCTCTGTATGTAGTACCAGTATGTAGTACCAGTATGTAGTACCAGTATGTAGTACCAGTATGTCAAATCAAATCAAATCAAATTTATTTATATAGCCCTTCGTACATCAGCTGATATCTCAAAGTGCTGTACAGAAACCCAGCCTAAAACCCCAAACAGCAAGCAATGCAGGTGTAGAAGCACGGTGGCTAGGAAAAACTCCCTAGAAAGGCCAAAACCTAGGAAGAAACCTAGAGAGGAACCAGGCTATGTGGTGTGGCCAGTCCTCTTCTGGCTGTGCCGGGTGGAGATTATAACAGAACATGGCCAAGATGTTCAAATGTTCATAAATGACCAGCATGGTTGAATAATTGTGGTCCTTCTGTGGCTCAGTTGGTAGAGCATGGCGCTTGTAACGCCAGGGTAGTGGGTTCGATTCAGAACAGTTGAAAAAGCGTCACTGGCATATATTATTATATTATTATTATATATTATATTATATATATTATTATTATTATTATATATTATTGAAACTGGAGCAGCAGCACAGTCAGGTGGACCGGGGACAGCAAGGAGTCATCATGTCAGGTAGTCCTGGGGCACGGTCCTAGGGCTCAGGTCCTAGTTGTAGTACCAGTACTCTCTGTATGTAGTACCAGTATGTAGTACCAGTTGTCGTGCCCTTTTCATGACTTTGTTTTGGACATTGATAGATCCTTAGTGATGTGGACACCGAGGAACTTGAAGATCTCGATGTGAATGGGGGCGTGCTCGGCCCTCCATTTCCTGTAGTCCACGATCCGCTCATTTTTATTACAGACGTTGAGGGAGAGGTTTGCTGTCTCTGACATCCTCCCTATAGGGGGTCTTATTGTTTCCGGTGATCAGGCCTACCACCGGCGTGTCGTTGGCAAACGTAATGATGGCGTTAGAATCGTGCGCGGCCACGCAGTTGTGGGGGAACAGGAGGTACCGGAGGGAACTAAACGCTTCGAACACACCGACAGCGTAATTGTATTTTGGTGCACCAGAATTACATTCATTTCAAATGAAACGCAGCATTTCGTTGCAGAGGCAGTTGCAGTACGTTCTGTGTGGTGCGTACGTTCGGTTTATCGAACTGTACGTGTCAAACCGTATGCGTGGACGGATTGACAGAAATGGTAGCAGAAGGAGAATGTTGAACTTTGTTGCAAACACAATTGCTGACGATGCTGCGTAATATTTTTTTTCGCAATGACGCTGTCGGTGTGTTCGAAGTGTAAGCCGACGCCCCCTGAGGGGGGCCTCCGTGTTGAGGGTCAGCGTGACGGATGTGTTGTTGTCTACCGTCACGGGGGCATGACCTATCAGGAAGTCCAGGATCCAGTTGCAGAAGGAGGTGTTCAGTTCAAGGGACCTTAGCTTAGCGATGAGTTTGGTGGGCAATATAGTGTTCTGGTCCCCACAAGGATGGTAAAACCAAAAACACACACACGAAAGTCTGTACTATGACTCATCTAATGATTCGTATGGAAACATTGCTGCTATCTACTCTACATATGGTATATAGCATCCTTCATTTCTCTGTAAGAAGTTAAAGCTCTCTTTCAAACCATGCCATAGGTCACCTGGCATAGTTCACCTGCAGCGTGTGAGTGCATGTGTGCATGCGTACTTACGTGCAAGTGTTTGTTTGTGGGATCGATGCACCCTTATTGTATTGTTGTGCTATACAGGTCTCATCTGGAAAAGATACTTTGATCTCAGCATTGACTCACTGTCAAAATAGGTTAAAAAAATCTAAATAATGATGACGATACTTCAGACATCGTTCAAGTCATTTGTGGTGACGTCAAAATGAGGGGTGTTGTACAAAACAAAGTCATCAGCGATCGGACCATCTCTAAGCAATCAGTGTATCAAGGCCAACGGGATGTGTTCAAAATGTCACTTTACCTACCTGTGTTCTGGCTCTGGCCCAACCCATTGGTTTCTGGGACCAATCAGAACGTTTAGAATGTGTTTGCGTTCCATAAAACTTCAGGGAGGTACTCAGATCCAGACTTATTTCGGGGAAGGAACTGATATCTGTGGGCGTGGCGTAGCGTTTTTCTGGACCAATGAGTTTGGGTAGACAGGCTAGAAGTCAAGCTTCTGTTCTATAATACTAACATAATACTATCTATCTAGCAACTATAATACTATCTATCTAGCAACTATAATACTAATATAATACTATCTATCTAGCAACTATAATACTATCTATCTAGCAACTATAATACTAATATAATACTATCTATCTAGCAACTATAATACTAACATAATACTATCTATCTAGCAACTATAATACTAACATAATACTATGTATCTAGCAACTATAATACTAACATAATACTATCTATCTAGCAACCATTATACTAACATAATACTATCTATCTAGCAACTATAATACTAATATAATACTCTCTATCTAGCAACTATAATACTATGTATCTAGAAACTATAATACTAATATAATACTATCTAGCAACTATAATACTAATATAATACTATCTAGCAACTATAATACTAATATGATACTATCTAGCAACTATATTACTAATATGATACTATCTAGCAACTATAATACTAATATAATACTATCTAGCAACTATATTACTATCTATATGATACTAATCTAGCTAATAATACTAATATAATACTTTCTAGAAACTATAATATTAACATAATACTATCTAGCAACTATATTAGTAATATGATACTATCTAGAAACTATAATACTAATATAATACTTTCTAGAAACTATAATACTAATATAATACTATCTAGCAACTATAATACTAATATGATACTATCTAGCAACTATATTACTAATATGATACTATCTAGCAACTATAATACTAATATAATACTTTCTAGAAACTATAATACTAATATAATACTATCTAGCAACTATAATACTAATATAATACTTTCTAGAAACTATAATACTAACATAATACCATCTAACTAGCATCTATAATACAAAGATTGAAAGGAAAAGCATGACTCATTCTCTGTTATCCATGTTGTTGTTGTTGCTTTCCTCTGTCGGTCTCTTCTGCTCCGAAGGTTGTAAATAAAAGACAGCGGGAGGAGAGGAGAGGTTATTTACTGGACGGTGTTGAGAGTGAGACACATTCAGGCACACACATGCACGTAAACACAGACATAGAACAAACACACACACACACACACACACACACACACACACACACACACACACACACACACACACACACACACACACACACACACACACACACACACACACACACACACACACACACACACACACACACACACACACACACACTAGCGAGGCCTCCGGTCTGTCCTTGAGTGTTAATGGATTTCTGAGTGGTGGTGGTGGCAGGTACAGGCTGGGGCACTGTGTGTGTGCAAGTGGGTGTGTGTGTGTGTGTGCGACAGAGCGCCATAGCAAAAGTAGTAAATCAGTAGGTCACGCTCTCTCCCCATGTGGAACACTCCCACTGCCTCAAGGAAGACACACACAGATGGATAGAACAGGACAGAACACACACAGATGGATAGACCAGGACATGACACACACAGATGGATAGAACAGAACAGAACACACAGAGTTGGATAGAACAGGACAGGACACACACAGATGGATAGACCACGACAGGACACACACAGATGGATAGACCAGGACAGGACACACACAGATGGATAGACCAGGACAGGACACACACAGATGGATAGAACAGGACAGGACACACACAGATGGATGGATATAGACCAGGACAGGACACACAGATGGATAGGGGCAGGACAGGACACACACAGATGGATAGAACAGGACAGGACACACACAGATGGATAGAACAGGACAGGACACACACAGATGGATAGAACAGACACAGGAACAGGACAGGACAGATGGATAGACCAGGACAGGACACACACAGATGGATAGAACAGGACAGGACACACAGATGGATAGAACACAGGACACACAGATGGATAGACCAGGACAGGACACACACAGATGGATAGAACAGGACAGGACACACACAGATGGATAGAACAGGACAGGACACACACAGATGGATAGAACAGGACAGGACACACACAGATGGATGAACAGGACAGGACACACACAGATGGATAGACAGGACAGGACACACAGATGGATAGACCAGGACAGGACACACACAGATGGATAGAACAGGACAGGACACACACAGATGGACAGACCAGGACAGGACACACACAGATGGACAGACCAGGACAGGACAACAGATGGATACAGGACAGGACACACACAGATGGACAGACAGGACAGGACACACACAGATGGACAGAACAGGACAGGACACACACAGATGGATGAACAGGAAGGACACACACAGATGACAGACCAGGACAGGACACACACAGATGGATAGAACAGGACAGGACACACACAGATGGATAGAACAGGACAGGACACACACAGATGGATAGAACAGGACAGGACACACACAGATGGATAGAACAGGACAGGACACACACAGATGGATAGACCAGGACAGGACACACACAATGGATAGACAGGACAGGACACACACAGATGGATAGAACAGGACAGGACACACACAGATGGATAGAACAGGACACACACAAATGGATAGAACAGGACAGGACACACACAGATGGATAGAACAGGACAGGACACACACAGATGGAAAGAACAGGACAGGACACACACAGATGGATAGAGCAGGACAGGACACACAGATGGATAGAACAGGACAGAACAGATGGATAGACCAGGACAGGACACACACAGATGGATAGAACAGGACAGGACACACACAGATGAACAGGACAGAAACACAGATGGAAGACCAGGACAAGACACACACAAATGGATAGAACAGGACAGGACACACACAGATGGAACAGGACAGAACAGGAAGGACAGATGGATAGAACAGAATAGAACAGGACAGGACACACAGATGGATAGAACAAACAGGACACACACAGATGGATAGAACAGAACAGGACAGGAGATGAATAGAACACACACAGATGGATAGAACAGGAACAGGACACACAGATGGATAGAACATAGCAGGACACACACAGATGGATAGAAATAGAACAGGACACTACAGATGGACACACAACAGATGGATAATAGGAAGATAATACACAGATGGATAGAAGGACAGGACAACACAGATGGATAGAACAGATGGACACACACAGATGGATAGATACAGAACAGGACACAGAATAGAACAAAACAGGACACACACAGATGGATAGGACAGGACAGGACACACACAGATGGATAGAACAGGACAGGACACACACAGATGGATATAACAGGATAGGACAGATGGATAGATACAGAACAGGACACATATACTAGGATAGGATACACAGATGGATAGAAGGACAGGACACACAGATGGATAGACAGGACAGGACACACACTAATGGATAGAACAGGACACACACAGATGGATAGAACAGACACATACAGATGGATAGAACAGGACAGGACACATACAGATGGATAGAACAGGACAGGACAGACACAGATGGATAGGACAGGACAGGACACAATACTATGGATAGAACAGAACACATACACACATGATATAACAGGATAGGACACACAGATGGATAGAACAGAACACACACACAGATGGATAGACCAGGACAGGACACACACAGATGGATAGAACAGAACAGGACACACACAGATGGATAGAACAGGACAGGACACACACAGATGGATAGACCAGGACAGAACACACAGATGGATAGAACAGGACAGGACACACACAGATGGTCAGAAACACAGGACACACAGATGGATAGAACAGGACAGGACACACACAGATGGATAGAACAGGACAGGACACACACAGATGGATAGACAGGACAGAACATACAGATGGATAGAACAGAACAGGACACACACAGATGGATAGAACAGGACAGGACACACACAGATGGAT
Organism: Oncorhynchus keta; assembly: GCF_023373465.1. Taxonomy (NCBI): domain Eukaryota; kingdom Metazoa; phylum Chordata; class Actinopteri; order Salmoniformes; family Salmonidae; genus Oncorhynchus; species Oncorhynchus keta. Next base: position 8,643,336 of record NC_068444.1, read on the forward strand.
AGAACAGGACAGGACACACACAGATGGATGGAACAGGACAGGACACACACAGATGGATGGAACAGAACAGGACACACACATATGGATAGACCAGGACAGGACACACACAGATGGATAGAACAGAACAGGACACACACAGATGGATATAACAGACAGGACACACACAGATGGATAGACCAGGACAGGACACACACAGATGGATAGAACAGGACAGGACACACAGATGGATAGAACAGAACAGGACACACAGAGATGGATGGAACAGGACAGGACACACACAGATGGATAGAACAGGACAGGACACACACAGATGGATAGACCAGGACAGGACACACACAGATGGATAGAAGGATAGGACACACAGACAGGACAGGACACACACAGATGGATGCAACAGAACAGGACACACACAGATGGATAGACCAGGACAGGACACACACAGATGGATAGAACAGGACAGGACACACAGAGATGGATAGAACAGGACAGGACACACACAGATGGATAGAACAGGACAGGACACACACAGATGGATAGAACAGAACAGGACACACACAGATGGATAGAACAGGACAGGACACACACAGATGGATAGAAGGACAGGACACACACAGATGGATAGAACAGGACAGGACACACACAGATGGATAGAACAGGACATGACACAAACAGATGGATAGAACAGGACACATACAGATGGATAGAACAGGACAGGACACATACAGATGGATAGAACAGGACAGGACACATACAGATGGATAGAACAGGACAGGACACACACAGATGGATAGAACAGGACAGGACACACACAGATGGATAGAACAGAACAGGACACACAGATGGATAGAACAGGACAGGACACACACAGATGGATAGAACAGGACAGAACATACACAGATGGATAGAACAGGACAGGACACACACAGATGGATAGAACAGGACAGGACACACACAGATGGATAGAACAGGACAGGACACACACAGATGGATAGAACAGGACAGGACACACACAGATGGATAGACCAGGACAGGACACACACAGATGGATAGAACAGAACAGGACACACACAGATGGATAGAACAGGACAGGACACACACAGATGGATAGAACAGGACAGGACACACACAGATGGATAGAACAGGACAGGACACACACAGATGGATAGAACAGGACAGGACACACACAGATGGATGGAACAGGACAGGACACACACAGATGGATAGACAGGACAGGACACACACAGATGGATAGAACAGGACAGGACACACACAGATGGATAGAACAGGACAGGACACACACAGATGGATAGAACAGGACAGGACACACACAGATGGATAGAACAGGACAGGACACACACAGATGGATAGAACAGGACAGGACACACACAGATGGATAGAACAGGACAGGACACACACAGATGGATGGAACAGGACAGGACACACACAGATGGATAGAACAGGACAGGACACACACAGATGGATAGAACAGGACAGGACACACACAGATGGATAGAACAGGACAGGACACACAGATGGATAGAACAGGACAGGAACACACAGATGGATAGAACAGGACAGAACATACACAGATGGATAGACCAGGACAGGACACACACAGATGGATAGAACAGGACAGAACACACACAGATGGATAGACAGGACAGGACACACACAGATGGATAGGACAGGACAGGACACACACAGATGGATAGAACAGAACAGGACACACACAGATGGATATAACAGGACACATACAGATGGATAGAACAGGACGGGACACATACAGATGGATAGTACAGGACACTTACAGATGGATAGAACAGGACGGGACACATACAGATGGATAGAACAGAACAGGACACATACAGATGGATAGAACAGAACAGGACACATACAGATGGATGGAACAGAACAGGACAGACACAGATGGATAGACCAGGACAGGACACATACAGATGGACATGTTTGGGAGAGTTGAATAAAAACACTGAACAAAAGTATAAAAACAACATTGTAAAATGTTGATCCCATGTTTCATCAGCTGAAATAAAAGATCCCAGAAATGTGCCATACGCACAAAAAGCTTATTTCTCTCAATTGTTTGTGCACAAATTTGTTTACATCCCTGTTCGGGTGCATTTCTCCTTTGCCAAGATAATCCATTCAACACAGATGATGACGTGACAGGTGGCACCGTGGTAGGCACAGCTTGTCCCACGAATTAATCACAAAAACTGAGGATTAGCTGATAACTACGAAAGATAAACATTCTGAATAATGTAGAGAATCTGGAACTATTATATTATATCAGCATTTTGTAATGTTTGAAAAAGAACCGGATACATGGAAGCGAACAAGAGAAGACCTCGAGTTCTGTGAGCGAAACGGGAGGAAAGCAGCAGTCTGAAATTCCAAACTTAACGTTGAAGGTTTTTATAACTATGTCTCCTGAAGATAGAGCATTGCAGTTAAGAGAGCAGTTGCATGAGAGAGCAGTTAAAAAAAACTGGATCTATTGCCTGGGCTGCTGGGGGAGGTTGAGGCCTTAAAAACAGGGATGTATTACAGTCATAAAATGATGGAAGAAATATGAGCGGAAAATAAGATATTGAAAACTACGGTGGACTCCCTAAAAGACACTACAGAGAGGCTATGTTTTTTTATTTTCTATTTAAAAATTGTATTTCACCTTTATTTAACCAGGTAGGCCAGTTGAGAACAAGTTCTCATTTACAACTGAGACCTGGTCAAGATAAAGCAAAGCAGTGCGACACAAACAACAACACAGAGTGACACATAAACAAACGTACAGTCAAAAACACCAAAAGAAAATAAAAATAGAATAATCTATGTACATTGTGTGCAAATGTAGAAGAGCAACGAGGTAGGCAATAAATAGGCCCAAGAGGCGAAAATAATTACAATTTAGCATTAATACTGGAGTGATAGATGTGCATATTATTACATTTACATTTAAGTCATTTAGCAGACGCTCCTATATAGAGCGACTTACAAATTGATGTGCAAGTAGATATACTGGGGTGCAAAAGAGCAAGAGGGTAAGTAATAATATGGGGATGAGGTTGTCGTGTGTGTATTTACAGATTGGCTGTGTACAGGTACAGTGATCGGTAAGCTGCTCTGACAGCTGATGCTTAAAGTTAGAGAGGGAGATAAGACTCCAGCTCCAGAGATTTTTTCAATTCAGAGAACTGGAATTCAGAGAACTGTAAGGAAAGGTGGCCAAGGGAAGTGTTGGCTTTGGGGATGACCAGTGCAATATAGCTGCTGGACCGCGTGCTATGGGTGGGTTTTGCTATGGTGACCAGTGAGCTGAGATAAGGCGGTGCTTTACCTAGCAAAGACTTATAGATGACCTTGAGCCAGTGGGTTTGGCGATGGATATGTAGTGAGGGCCAGCCAATGAGAGCACACAGGTCATAGTGGTGGGTAGTATATGGGGCTTTGATGATAAAACGGATGGCACTGTGATAGACTACATCTAGTTTGCTGAGTAGAGTGTTGGGGGCTAATTTGTAAATGACATCGCATGACAACGTATTGGATCGTTAAAAAATACAGTGTTTACACCACCTTGTAGTTTACCAATAAAATGGGTGGATGGTGAAGTAGACATACTTGGTAGTCACGTCTAAAACAATCTAAACGAACTTACCACAATTAATGGCATTGCCTACTACAGGTTATTTGTTTTTAAAATAATTTTATTTGGAATGCTGAGCCCCAAAATTTTAAATTGCCTATTTATATAATGAATATGAGTTTGGGGGGCTAAAATGATTAAATATTAAAGCTTTAACTTCATTTAACTTCTTGATGCACCCATCCAGTTAGCGTGATCTTTTTCATCAACACCCGCTGAATTGCAGAGCGCCAAATTCAAATTAAATTTTCCTGAAATCACATTTTACATTACATTTAAATTTAAGTCATTTAGCAGACGCTCTTATCCAGAGCGACTTACAAATTGGTGCATTCACCTTATGACATCCAGTGGAACAGCCACTTTACAATAGTGCATCTAAATCTTTTAAGGGGGGTGAGAAGGATTACAAGTGCAATATAGCAAAACACAGCTTAGCTTGTTGTTAATCCCCCTGGCATGTCAGTTTTTTGGCAAAAGCATAACAAGCGTTTATGTAAGAACATCTCTCTCAGTCGTCAAAATTTTACAAACACCTAGCAGCCAAGTAGATTGGTCACGAAAGTCAGAAAAGCAATAGATTAAATTGCTTACCTTTGATGATCTTCAGATGTTTGCACTCATGAGACTCCCAGTTACACAATAAATGTTAATTTTGTTTCATAAAGATTATTTTAATTTCCAAAATACCTCCATTTGTTTGGCGCGTTATGTTCAGAAATCCACAGGCTCGAGCGGTCACGACAACGCAGACAAAAATTCCAAATACTATCCGTACCTGGTTTGATTTTCCTCAGGTTTTTGCCTGCAATATCAGTTCTGTGATACTCACAGACAATATTTTGTCAGTTTTAGAAACTTTAAAGTGTTTTCTATCCTAATATAGCAATTATATGCATATTCTAGCATCTGGTCCTGAGAAATAGGCAGTTTCAAATTGGTACGTTGTTTAGCCAAAAACTGAAATCCTGTCCCCTACACTCAAGAAGTTAAACAAGCCACACAAAGCTGGTTACAATTTCAGATTTATCCTCCAGAAAAAAATAGAAAAAATATTTCAACAAATGTTATGGTTAAACTCAAATATATTGATTAATAAAAACACATTCTTCATGTAATATTTTAATTTTTATTTAAATATGAGGATAAAGGATTTCCTCATATGAACTGTGCAAGATGAATTACTTATATGCGCAGTTCGCGGCAAGCAACACTGATGCATGCATCAGAACACCAGCTGTTCCAGACGACTGTGTGATCACGCTCTCCATAGCTCATGTGAGTAAGACCTTTAAAGAGGTCAACATTCACAAAGCCGTGGGCCAGACAGATTACCAGGACGTGTACTACGAGCATGGGCTCACCAACTGGCAAGTCTCTTCTACTGACATTTTCAACCTGTCCCTGACCTAGACTGTAATAGCATTTGATTTGAACTCTGTAAAATCTTTGAAATTGTTGCATGTTGCGTTTATATTTTGTTCAGTATACATACATTTTTGTTTGAAAGGATCTCTCTCTCTCTCTCTCTGCAAAGCATTTCGCTACACCTGCAATAACACCACCGTTTCACCTCCTACTAAAGTGGACCAAACATAACAAGAGTGCTGGCTATGTTTCACCTCCTACTAAAGTGGACCAAACATAACAATATTACTGGCTATGTTTCACCTCCTACTAAAGTGGACCAAACATAACAAGAGTGCTGGCTATGTTTCACCTCCTACTAAAGTGGACCAAACATAACAAGAGTGCTGGCTATGTTTCACCTCCTACTAAAGTGGACCAAACATAACAATAGTGCTGGCTATGTTTCACCTCCTACTAAAGTGGACCAAACATAACAATAGTGCTGGCTATGTTTCACCTCCTACTAAAGTGGACCAAACATAACAATAGTGCTGGCTATGTTTCACCTCCTACTAAAGTGGACCAAACATAACAATAGTGCTGGCTATGTTTCACCTCCTACTAAAGTGGACCAAACATAACAATAGTGCTGGCTATGTTTCACCTCCTACTAAAGTGGACCAAACATAACAAGAGTGCTGGCTATGTTTCACCTCCTACTAAAGTGGACCAAACATAACAATAGTGCTGGCTATGTTTCACCTCCTACTAAAGTGGACCAAACATAACAAGAGTGCTGGCTATGTTTCACCTCCTACTAAAGTGGACCAAACATAACAAGAGTGCTGGCTATGTTTCACCTCCTACTAAAGTGGACCAAACATAACAATAGTGCTGGCTATGTTTCACCGCCTACTAAAGTGGACCAAACATAACAATAGTGCTGGCTATGTTTCACCTCCTACTAAAGTGGACCAAACATAACAATAGTGCTGGCTATGTTTCACCTCCTACTAAAGTGGACCAAACATAACAATAGTGCTGGCTATGTTTCACCTCCTACTAAAGTGGACCAAACATAACAATAGTGCTGGCTATGTTTCACCTCCTACTAAAGTGGACCAAACATAACAATAGTGCTGGCTATGTTTCACCTCCTACTAAAGTGGACCAAACATAACAATAGTGCTGGCTATGTTTCACCTCCTACTAAAGTGGACCAAACATAACAATAGTGCTGGCTATGTTTCACCTCCTACTAAAGTGGACCAAACATAACAATAGTGCTGGCTATGTTTCACCTCCTACTAAAGTGGACCAAACATAACAATAGTGCTGGCTATGTTTCACCTCCTACTAAAGTGGACCAAACATAACAATAGTGCTGGCTATGTTTCACCTCCTACTAAAGTGGACCAAACATAACAATAGTGCTGGCTATGTTTCACCTCCTACTAAAGTGGACCAAACATAACAATAGTGCTGGCTATGTTTCACCTCCTACTAAAGTGGACCAAACATAACAATAGTGCTGGCTATGTTTCACCTCCTACTAAAGTGGACCAAACATAACAATAGTGCTGGCTATGTTTCACCTCCTACTAAAGTGGACCAAACATAACAATAGTGCTGGCTATGTTTCACCTCCTACTAAAGTGGACCAAACATAACAATAGTGCTGGCTATGTTTCACCTCCTACTAAAGTGGACCAAACATAACAATAGTGCTGGCTATGTTTCACCTCCTACTAAAGTGGACCAAACATAACAATAGTGCTGGCTATGTTTCACCTCCTACTAAAGTGGACCAAACATAACAATAGTGCTGGCTATGTTTCACCTCCTACTAAAGTGGACCAAACATAACAATAGTGCTGGCTATGTTTCACCTCCTACTAAAGTGGACCAAACATAACAATAGTGCTGGCTATGTTTCACCTCCTACTAAAGTGGACCAAACATAACAATAGTGCTGGCTATGTTTCACCTCCTACTAAAGTGGACCAAACATAACAATAGTGCTGGCTATGTTTCACCTCCTACTAAAGTGGACCAAACATAACAATAGTGCTGGCTATGTTTCACCTCCTACTAAAGTGGACCAAACATAACAATAGTGCTGGCTATGTTTCACCTCCTACTAAAGTGGACCAAACATAACAATAGTGCTGGCTATGTTTCACCTCCTACTAAAGTGGACCAAACATAACAATAGTGCTGGCTATGTTTCACCTCCTACTAAAGTGGACCAAACATAACAATAGTGCTGGCTATGTTTCACCTCCTACTAAAGTGGACCAAACATAACAATAGTGCTGGCTATGTTTCACCTCCTACTAAAGTGGACCAAACATAACAATAGTGCTGGCTATGTTTCACCTCCTACTAAAGTGGACCAAACATAACAATAGTGCTGGCTATGTTTCACCTCCTACTAAAGTGGACCAAACATAACAATAGTGCTGGCTATGTTTCACCTCCTACTAAAGTGGACCAAACATAACAATAGTGCTGGCTATGTTTCACCTCCTACTAAAGTGGACCAAACATAACAATAGTGCTGGCTATGTTTCACCTCCTACTAAAGTGGACCAAACATAACAATAGTGCTGGCTATGTTTCACCTCCTACTAAAGTGGACCAAACATAACAATAGTGCTGGCTATGTTTCACCTCCTACTAAAGTGGACCAAACATAACAATAGTGCTGGCTATGTTTCACCTCCTACTAAAGTGGACCAAACATAACAATAGTGCTGGCTATGTTTCACCTCCTACTAAAGTGGACCAAACATAACAATAGTGCTGGCTATGTTTCACCTCCTACTAAAGTGGACCAAACATAACAATAGTGCTGGCTATGTTTCACCTCCTACTAAAGTGGACCAAACATAACAATAGTGCTGGCTATGTTTCACCTCCTACTAAAGTGGACCAAACATAACAATAGTGCTGGCTATGTTTCACCTCCTACTAAAGTGGACCAAACATAACAATAGTGCTGGCTATGTTTCACCTCCTACTAAAGTGGACCAAACATAACAATAGTGCTGGCTATGTTTCACCTCCTACTAAAGTGGACCAAACATAACAATAGTGCTGGCTATGTTTCACCTCCTACTAAAGTGGACCAAACATAACAATAGTGCTGGCTATGTTTCACCTCCTACTAAAGTGGACCAAACATAACAATAGTGCTGGCTATGTTTCACCTCCTACTAAAGTGGACCAAACATAACAATAGTGCTGGCTATGTTTCACCTCCTACTAAAGTGGACCAAACATAACAATAGTGCTGGCTATGTTTCACCTCCTACTAAAGTGGACCAAACATAACAATAGTGCTGGCTATGTTTCACCTCCTACTAAAGTGGACCAAACATAACAATAGTGCTGGCTATGTTTCACCTCCTACTAAAGTGGACCAAACATAACAATAGTGCTGGCTATGTTTCACCTCCTACTAAAGTGGACCAAACATAACAATAGTGCTGGCTATGTTTCACCTCCTACTAAAGTGGACCAAACATAACAATAGTGCTGGCTATGTTTCACCTCCTACTAAAGTGGACCAAACATAACAATAGTGCTGGCTATGTTTCACCTCCTACTAAAGTGGACCAAACATAACAATAGTGCTGGCTATGTTTCACCTCCTACTAAAGTGGACCAAACATAACAATAGTGCTGGCTATGTTTCACCTCCTACTAAAGTGGACCAAACATAACAATAGTGCTGGCTATGTTTCACCTCCTACTAAAGTGGACCAAACATAACAATAGTGCTGGCTATGTTTCACCTCCTACTAAAGTGGACCAAACATAACAATAGTGCTGGCTATGTTTCACTCCTAAATAACAATAGTGCTGGCTATGTTTCACACTAAAGTGGACCAAACATAACAGTGCTGGCTATGTTTCACCTCCTACTAAAGTGGACCAAACATAACAATAGTGCTGGCTATGTTTCACCTCCTACTAAAGTGGACCAAACATAACAATAGTGCTGGCTATGTTTCACCTCCTACTAAAGTGGACCAAACATAACAAAGTGCTGGCTATGTTTCACCTCCTACTAAAGTGGACCAAACATAACAATAGTGCTGGCTATGTTTCACCTCCTACTAAAGTGGACCAAACATAACAATAGTGCTGGCTATGTTTCACCTCCTACTAAAGTGGACCAAACATAACAATAGGCTGGCTATGTTTCACCTCCTACTAAACTGGATTTAAACATAAAGTGGGCTATGTTTCCAAAAAGTGGACCAAACATAACAATAGTGCTGGCTATGTGTCCATTTAAAAACACCTCCTACTAAAGTGGAACCAAACATAACAACAGAGTGCTGGCTATGTTTCCTACTAAAGTGGACCAAACATAACAATAGTGCTGGCTATGTTTCACCTCCTACTAAAGTGGACCAAACATAACAATTGCTGGCTATGTTTCACCTCCTACTAAAGTGGACCAAACATAACAATAGTGCTGGCTATGTTTCACCTCCTACTAAAGTGGACCAAACATAACAATAGTGCTGGCTATGTTTCACCTCCTACTAAAGTGGACCAAACATAACAATAGTGCTGGCTATGTTTCACCTCCTACTAAAGTGGACCAAACATAACAATAGTGCTGGCTATGTTTCACCTCCTACTAAAGTGGACCAAACATAACAATAGTGCTGGCTATGTTTCACCTCCTACTAAAGTGGAAAACATAACAATAGTGCTGGCTATGTTTCACCTCCTACTAAAGTGGACCAAACATAACAATAGTGCTGGCTATGTTTCACCTCCTACTAAAGTGGACCAAACATAACAATAGTGCTGGCTATGTTTCACCTCCTACTAAAGTGGACCAAACATAACAATAGTGCTGGCTATGTTTCACCTCCTACTAAAGTGGACCAAACATAACAATAGTGCTGGCTATGTTTCACCTCCTACTAAAGTGGACCAAACATAACAATAGTGCTGGCTATGTTTCACCTCCTACTAAAGTGGACCAAACATAACAATAGTGCTGGCTATGTTTCACCTCCTACTAAAGTGGACCAAAAATAACAATAGTGCTGGCTATGTTTCACCTCCTACTAAAGTGGTCCAAACATAACAATAGTGCTGGCTATGTTTCACCTCCTACTAAAGTGGACCAAACATAACAATAGTGCTGGCTATGTTTCACCGCCTACTACAGTGGACCAAACATCCCAGTGTTGCAACCCACAATGTGTTGAACAGATTTAAAGCTATGTGTATTAGGTTGAAATGATGGGTTCTGGAGACTGTTGGATTCTGTTTAAGGCTTCTGTACATCCTGCAGTGGATGGGGGCACGCATTCAAACTGTCATTTAAAAACAAAAAGTGTTTAACCTAAAACATACTGTAACAACAGAGTTTACCCAAGGCTTTCTAATGGCTATCAATCAAATGTATTTCATAAAGACTTTTTCTACATCAGCAGTTGTCACAAAGGGCTTTTCATTTACCTAAAACCCCAACGAGGAAGCAATGTAGAAGCACAGCTAGTAAAGACTCCCCGAAAGGCAGGAACCTAGGGGGGCATCCTCCACGCGGAAAGAAGTGAGCCGGACTAGGTTTAATGTCCAGTGAGATGTGGTGGTGAGGTGTGGTGTGGTGAAGTGGAACCCGTAGGGACGGGATGGGTATGACAGGATGACAAGAACTCAGTTTGTCACTTCCAGCCCCCTTGACAGTCTAAGGCAGTAAAAAACCAGTCTTTAACCCTGTCACATTGATTCAGCTGTGTTGTACAGTTTCTGCTTGAACAACGCTGAGAGAGATATGATTCCCCACGATGGGTTCAGTTAGCATTACCCTGTTCCTCTGTTAGCATTACCCTGTAACTCTGTTAGCATTACCCTGTGCCTCTGTTAGCATTACCCTGTTCCCTCTGTTAGCATTACCCTGTTCCTCTGTTAGCATTACCCTGTTCCTCTGTTAGCATTACCCTGTAACTCTGTTAGCATTACCCTGTGCCTCTGTTAGCATTACCCTGTTCCCTCTGTTAGCATTACCCTGTTCCTCTGTTAGCATTACCCTGTTCCTCTGTTAGCATTACCCTGTTCCTCTGTTAGCATTACCCTGTTGCCTCTGTTAGCATTACCCTGTTCCCTCTGTTAGCATTACCCTGTTCCCTCTGTTAGCATTACCCTGTGCCTCTGTTAGCATTACCCTGTGCCTCTGTTAGCATTACCCTGTGCCTATGTTAGCATTACCCTGTTCCTCTGTTAGCATTACCCTGTGACTCTCTGTTAGCATTACCCTGTTCCTCTGTTAGCATTACCCTGTTCCTCTGTTAGCATTACCCTGTTCCTCTGTTAGCATTACCCTGTTCCTCTGTTAGCATTACCCTGTTCCTCTGTTAGCATTACCCTGTTCCTCTGTTAGCATTACCCTGTGCCTCTGTTAGCATTACCCTGTTCCTCTGTTAGCATTACCCTGTTCCCTCTGTTAGCATTACCCTGTGCCTCTGTTAGCATTACCCTGTTCCTCTGTTAGCATTACCCTGTTCCTCTGGTAGCATTACCCTGTTCCTCGGGTAGCATTACCCTGTTCCCTCTGTTAGCATTACCCTGTTCCCTCTGTTAGCATTACCCTGTTCCTCTGTTAGCATTACCCTGTTCCTCTGTTAGCATTACCCTGTGCCTCTGTTAGCATTACCCTGTTCCTCTGTTAGCATTACCCTGTGCCTCTGTTAGCATTACCCTGTTCCTCTGTTAGCATTACCCTGTGCCTCTGTTAGCATTACCCTGTGCCTCTGTTAGCATTACCCTGTGCCTCTGTTAGCATTACCCTGTTCCTCTGTTAGCATTACCCTGTTCCTCTGTTAGCATTACCCTGTGCCTCTGTTAGCATTACCCTGTGCCTCTGTTAGCATTACCCTGTGCCTCTGTTAGCATTACCCTGTTCCCTCTGTTAGCATTACCCTGTTCCTCTGTTAGCATTACCCTGTGCCTCTGTTAGCATTACCCTGTGCCTCTGTTAGCATTACCCTGTGCTTCTGTGAGCATTACCCTGTTCCTCTCCCGTAACAGCAGCACTGTTGGTAATAGTAGTCACATAGTGTATGTAACGGCTGTTGGTAGAAGAAGGTGAGGACCAAAGCGCAAGCATGGAACTTGTTCATGTTATTTTATTGACATTGAACACTAAATACAAAAATAACAAACAGAATAACCGAAAACAGTTATGTTTGGTGCAAACACACTAAACAGAAATCGACTACCCACAAAACCCAGGTGGGAAAAAGCTACCTACGTGTGGTTCTCAATCAGAGACAACGATAGACAGCTGCCTCTGATTGAGAACCACACCCGGCCAAACAAAGAAATACAAAAACATAGAAAATGAACATAGAATGCCCACCCTAGTCACACCCTGGCCTAACATAAAATAGAGAATAAAAGCCTCTCTATGGCCAGGGCGTGACAGTGTAGTTCAGGTTGGTTGCCGTGGTCTAATTCATAGTACAGTAGTAATGGTTAGTTGTTGTTGACTTGTTCTGATTTAGTTCTAATGGAAGTGGTGACATTGACTGACCCACTGCTCTCAATTTTCAATGTGTGGAAATGATTCACTATAAAGTACAGCAAAGTTTAAATCTAAAGCACTGTCTTCAGTTAAATGTTTTATTCTCTGTCTGTGCTGCTCTGTTTTTCTCAGTCCAGGGAAAGATAAAAGAGGCCAAGCGGAAACACTCCGGCCGACTCGCTCAGAGAAAATCACTTTTATTCAACTCTCCCAAAAAGCCCCATCTGTGTGTGTCCTGTCGGGTTCTATCCATCTGTGTGTGTCCTGTCGGGTTCTATCCATCTGTGTGTGTCCTGTCCTGTTCTATCCATCTGTGTGTGTCCTGTCCTGTTCTATCCATCTGTGTGTGTCCTGTCCTGTTCTATCCATCTGTGTGTGTCCTGTCCTGGTTTATCCATCTGTTTGTCCTGTCGGGTTCTATCCATCTGTGTGTGTCCTGACAACCAGTGGGTTCTATCTAAATCTGTTGGGGGAGAAGAGAAGGATTACTGTCCCTTCTACCCATCCTAGTATTCCTGTCCTGGGGTTCTGTCCATCTGTGTCCGTGTCCTGTCCTGTTCTATCCATCTGTGTTGACTGTCCTGTCGGGTTCTATCCATCTGTGTGGGTCCAGGCCAGGGTTCTATCCATCTGTGTGTGTCCTGTCAGGGTTCTATCCATCTGCTGTGTGTCCTGTCCTGTTCTATCCATGGAGAGAGCTGTGTGTGTCCTGTCCTGTTCTATCCATCTGTGTGTGTCCTGTCCTGTTCTATCCATCTGTGTGTGTCCTGTCCTGTTCTATCCATCTGTGATGTGCCTGTCCTGCGCCTATCCATCTGTGTGTGTCCTGTTGTAGAGCATGAACCTACAGGAACGGGACACCGCCTATCCATCTGTGTGTGTCCTGTCCTGGTTCTATCCATCTGTGTGTGTCCTGTCCTGTTCTATCCATCTGTGTGTGTCCTGTCCTGGTCTCCATCTGTGTGTCCGTCCTGTCCTGTCTGCCAGACATCTGAGATGTGTCCCACCTGGTCATCAGAAGGGGGAAAGGAGAAGATTAATTGTGTGTCTATCCATCTGTGTGTGTCCTGTCCTGTTCTATCCATCTGTGTGTGTCCTGTCCTGAGCCTGGGGGACATCTGTGTGTGTCCTGTCCTGTTCTGCCATCTGTGTGTGTCCTGTCCTGGTCGTCCATCTGTGGGTCCAGATCCCATCTGTGTCTGTGGTTCTGTCCTAGGTCTAGAAGGATGAGATCAGAGGAGTGTTAGCTGTCCTGGTCTGTCCATCTCAGTGTGTGTCCTGTCCTGGTCTGTCCATCTGTGAGTGTCCTGTCCTGGTCTGTCCATCAAGAGTTTTGGAGAGAAAAGAGAGAAGGGATACTGGTCTGTAGTTGTCATCGGAGGGATCGAGTGTAGGTTTTTTCAGAAGGGTGCAACTCTCGTCCATCTGTGTGAGTCCTGTCCTGTTCCATCCATCTGTGTGTGTCCTGTCCTGTTCTATCCATCTGTGTGTGTCCTGTTTCTGGTCTGGAGAGAGGGGATCAGAGCATGGGTAGGGCAGTGTGAGCAGAACCTGTCCTGGTCTGTCCATCTGTGTGTCGTCCTTTCCAAAATGGTCTGTCCATCTGTGTGTGTCCTGGGGGAGGATTCTATCCATCTGTGTGTGTCCTTCCTGGTTAGAGGCAGATGCTTGTGAATGGTGAAAGTGGCTTTCCTGGAGACAGAGGAGGAAAATGTAGAGAGGAGGGAGTGAAAGGATGCCAGGTCCGCAGGTGTCCATGTCCTGCCCGGTTCTATCCATCTGTGAGCTGTCCCACGGTGTGGAGGGGAGGACCTATCCATCTGTGTGTATCCTGTCCTGGTCTATCCATCTGTGTGTGTCCTGGGTTGGTTCTATCCATCTGTGATAGGTGTCCTGTCGGGTTTGAGCATCTGTGTGTATCCTGGAAGAGTTCTATCCATCTGTGAAGTGTCCTGTCCATCCGAGTTCTATCCATCTGAGGGAAAAGGATGTGGTCCTGTCCTGTTCTATCCATCTGTGAGTGTGAGAGGGTCAAAAGAGGATGGAAAGAAGGAGGCAGAGAGGAATGAGTCAAAGGTAGTTTATCCATCTGTGAGAGGTGTCCTGGAAAGGAGCTTATCAAGGCATCAAGCCTGTTCTATCCATCTGTGTGTGTCCTGTCCTGTTCTATCCATCTGTGTGTGTCCTGTCCTGTCCTGGTCTATCCATCTGTGTGTGTCCTGTCCTGTTCTATCCATCTGTGTGTGTCCTGTCCTGTTCTATCCATCTGTGTGTGTCCTGTCCTGTTCTATCCATCTGCGTGTGTCCTGTCCTGTTCTATCCATCTGTGTGTGTCCTGTCCTGTTCTATCCATCTGTGTGTGTCCTGTCCTGGTCTGTCCATCTGTGTGTGTCCTGTCCTGGTCTGTCCATCTGTGTGTGTCCTGTCCTTGTCTGTCCATCTGTGTATGTTCTGTCCTGGTCTATCCATCAGTGTGTGTCCTGTCCTGGTCTGTCCATCAGTGTATGTTCTGTCCTGGTCTGTCCATCTGTGTGTGTCCTGTCCTGTTCTATCCATCTGTGTGTGTCCTGTCCTGGTCTGTCCATCTGTGTGTGTCCTGTCCTGGTCTGTCCATCTGTGTATGTTCTGTCCTGGTCTGTCCATCAGTGTATGTTCTGTCCTGGTCTGTCCATCTGTGTGTGTCCTGTCCTGGTCTGTCCATCTGTGTGTGTCCTGTCCTGGTCTGTCCATCAGTGTATGTTCTGTCCTGGTCTGTCCATCTGTGTGTGTCCTGTCCTGTTCCATCCATCTGTGTGTGTCCTGTCCTGTTCTATCCATCTGTGTGTGTCCTGTCCTGGTCTGTCCATCTGTGTGTGTCCTGTCCTGGTCTGTCCATCTGTGTGTGTCCTTTCCTGGTCTGTCCATCTGTGTGTGTCCTGTCGTGTTCTATCCATCTGTGTGTGTCCTGTCCTGGTCTGTCCATCTGTGTGTGTCCTGTCCTGGAATGTCCATCTGTGTATGTTCTGTCCTGGTCTATCCATCTGTGTGTGTCCTGTCCTGGTCTATCCATCTGTGTGTGTTCTGTCCTGGTCTGTCCATCTGTGTGTGTCCTGTCCTGGTCTGTCCATCTGTGTGTGTCCTGTCCTGGTCTGTCCATCTGTGTGTGTCCTGTCCTGGTCTGTCCATCTGTGTGTGTCCTGTCCTGGTCAATCCACCTGTGTGTGTCTTCCTTGAGGCAGTGGGAGTGCTCCACATGGGGAAAGAGTGTGACCTACTGATTTACTACTTTTGCTACAGTGCTCTGTTGCACACACACACACACACTGCTTGCTTCACGTGGTGTCGTTCTGCCAATTGTGTGAAGGACACAGGATGCCCAGCATGAGACGCACACACCTCCAGTCTGTGTGTTCTCACCATGTAGCTTCAGCCTGCACTCAGGGAGAGAGGGAGAGAGGGAGAGGGAGAGAGAGAGAGAGAGAGAGAGAGAGAGAGAGGAGAGAGAGAGAGGAGAGAGAGAGAGAGAGGGAGAGAGAGAGAGGGGGAGAGAGAGAGAGAGAGAGAGAGAGAGAGAGAGAGAGAGGGAGAGGGAGGGAGAGAGAGAGAGAGAGAGAGAGAGAGAGAGAGAGAGGGACTCCTTCTTCCCATTTCCTTCATTATTTATTTGGCTAGCCGATTAGCTTCACCACCTTGACAGTCCCACTCATTTCACAAACACACACACACACACACACACACACACACACACACACACACACACACACACACACACACACACACACACACACACACACACTTCAAAGTCACTCTCATTTCATGCACCATTTCGGGATTTACTCATGTTTATATTGAACGTTTATAACCATAAACCTGTTAGTGAGAAAAGCACATTGTTAAGTCTGATGCATGCTGGGTGTTTTTCTGTATATTTACATTATTTCATGGACCAATTCAGACTTTAGGCTTGTTTATGTGTTCGCATCTGTAGCCGTATCTCAATGCTATAATGTGTTTTCACAAAACAAAAAAAATTAAAAAATCTAATCCTATAAACTATGACTATGGCGTATATCTCACTGTGTATACAAAGTATGTCCTTAGTCCTGTCTGAGCAAGCATCCAACATGACACCTTATTCCATAGTTAGGGATCTGGTCAAAGTGCATCATACAGTATAGGGAAAAGGGTGGTGTTTAAGACTCAATGTATGTGTTCAGACTTAGTTGGGAAAGTGCATCATTAATACATTTGATTCAGGCTCCAGTATGTTTGTTATTAGCTACAGCGTTTTGGGGAGAATAACAATGAACTATATACAGTCCCTCCAGGAATTCACAATCGTGTGATCGCAGAATCCTGGAGGGACTGTATATAACACTATATAATCCTAGTGGGACTGTATATAGTACCATATATTCCTGGAGGGACTGTATATAGCACTATATAATCATGTAGGGACTATATATAGTACCATATATTCCTGGAGGGACTGTATATAACACTATATAATCATGTTGGGACTATATATAGTAACATAGAATCCTGGAGGGACTGTATTTAACACTATATACTGCTTGGGGGAGGGTATATAATACTATAGATTCATGGAGGGACTGTATTTAACACTATATACTGCTTGGGGGAGGGTATATAATACTATATAATCATGGAGGGACTGTATATAACACTATAGAATCCTGGAGGGACTGTATATAACACTATAGAATCCTAGTGGGACTTTATATAGTACCATATATTCCTGGAGGGACTGTATATAGCACTATATAATCATGTAGGGACTATATATAGTAACATAGATTCATGGAGGGACTGTATATAACACTATGTAATGCTTGGGGGAGGGTATATAATACTATAGAATCCTGGAGGGACTGTATATAATACTATAGAATCCTGGTGGGACTGTATATAACACTATATATTATTGGAGGGACTGTATATAACACTATAGAATCCTGGAGGGACTGTATATAACACTATAGAATCCTGGAGGGACTGTATATAACACTATAGAATCCTGGAGGGACTGTATATAACACTATAGAATCCTGGAGGTACTGTATATAACACTATAGAATCCTGGAGGGACTGTATATAACACTATAGAATCCTGGAGGGACTGTATATAACACTATAGAATCCTGGAGGGACTGTATATAACACTATAGAATCCTGGAGGGACTGTATATAACACTATAGAATCCTGGAGGGACTGTATATAACACTATAGAATCCTGGAGGGACTGTATATAACACTATAGAATCCTGGAGGGACTGTATATAACACTATATATTATTGGAGGGACTGTATATAACACTATAGAATCCTGGAGGGACTGTATATAACACTATAGAATCCTGGAGGGACTGTATATAACACTATAGAATCCTGGAGGGACTGTATATAACACTATATATTATTGGAGGGACTGTATATAACACTATATAATCATGTAGGGACTATATATAGTACCATATATTCCTGGAGGGACTGTATATAACACTATAGAATCCTGGAGGGACTGCATATAACACTATAGAATCATGGAGGGACTGTATATAACACTATATATTATTGGAGGGACTGTATATAACACTATAGAATCATGGAGGGAATGTATATAACACTATAGAATCCTAGAGGGACTGTATATAACACTATAGAATCCTGGAGGGACTGTATATAACACTATAGAATCCTGGAGGGACTGTATATAACACTATAGAATCCTGGAGGGACTGTATATAACACTATAGAATCCTGGAGGGACTGTATATAACACTATAGAATCCTGGAGGGACTGTATATAACACTATAGAATCCTGGAGGGACTGTATATAACACTATAGAATCATCCTGGAGGGACTGTATATAGTACTATAGAATCCTGGAGGGACTGTATATAACACTATAGAATCCTGGAGGGACTGTATATAACACTATATATTATTGGAGGGACTGTATATAACACTATAGAATCCTGGAGGGACTGTATATAACACTATAGAATCCTGGAGGGACTGTATATAACACTATAGAATCCTGGAGGGACTGTATATAACACTATATATTATTGGAGGGACTGTATATAACACTAGAATCATGGAGGGAATGTATATAACACTATAGAATCCTAGAGGGACTGTATATAACACTATAGAATCCTGGAGGGACTGTATATAACACTATAGAATCATGGAGGGACTGTATATAACACTATATATTATTGGAGGGACTGTATATAACACTATAGAATCCTGGAGGGACTGTATATAACACTATAGAATCATGGAGGGACTGTATATAACACTATATATTATTGGAGGGACTGTATATAACACTATAGAATCCTGGAGGGAATGTATATAACACTATAGAATCATGGAGGGACTGTATATAACACTATAGAATCCTGGAGGGACTGTATATAACACTATAGAATCATGGAGGGACTGTATATAACACTATATATTATTGGAGGGACTGTATATAACACTATAGAATCCCGGAGGGAATGTATATAACACTATAGAATCCTAGAGGGACTGTATATAACACTATAGAATCCTGGATATAACACTATATATTATTGGAGGGACTGTATATAACACTATAGAATCCTGGAGGGACTGTATATAACACTATAGAATCCTGGAGGGACTGTATATAACACTATAGAATCATGGAGGGACTGTATATAACACTATATATTATTGGAGGGACTGTATATAACACTATAGAATCCTGGAGGGAATGTATATAACACTATAGAATCCTAGAGGGACTGTATATAACACTATAGAATCCTGGAGGGACTGTATATAACACTATAGAATCCTGGAGGGACTGTATATAACACTATATATTATTGGAGGGACTGTATATAACACTATAGAATCCTAGAGGGACTGTATATGACACTATATATTATTGGAGGGACTGTATATAACACTATAGAATCCTTGAGGGACTGTATATAACACTATATATTATTGGAGGGACTGTATATAACACTATATATTATTGGAGGGACTATATATAACACTATAGAATCCTGGAGGGACTGTATATCACACTATAGAATCCTGGAGGGACTGTATATAACACTATAGATTCCTGGAGGGACTGTATATAACACTATATAATGCTTGGGGGAGGGTATATAACACTATAGAATCCTGGAGGGACTGTATATAACACTATAGAATCCTGGAGGGACTGTATATAACACTATATATTATTGGAGGGACTATATATAACACTATAGAATCCTGGAGGGACTGTATATAACACTATAGAATCCTAGAGGGACTGTATATAACACTATAGAATCCTGGAGGGACTGTATATAACACTATATATTATTGGAGGGACTATATATAACACTATAGAATCCTGGAGGGACTGTATATAACACTATAGAATCCTGGAGGGAATGTATATAACACTATAGAATCCTGGAGGGACTGTATATAACACTATAGAATCATGGAGGCACTGTATATAACACTATAGAATCCTAGAGGGACTGTATATAACACTATAGAATCCTGGAGGGACTGTATATAACACTATAGAATCCTGGAGGGACTGTATATAACACTATAGAATCCTGGAGGGACTGTATATAACACTATAGAATCATGGAGGCACTGTATATAACACTATAGAATCCTGGAGGGACTGTATATAACACTATAGAATCATGGAGGCACTGTATATAACATTATAGAATCCTA
The DNA here is from genome assembly GCF_023373465.1 of Oncorhynchus keta. Taxonomy (NCBI): domain Eukaryota; kingdom Metazoa; phylum Chordata; class Actinopteri; order Salmoniformes; family Salmonidae; genus Oncorhynchus; species Oncorhynchus keta. The sequence goes on from NC_068444.1 coordinate 8,663,648, forward strand.
GAGGGACTGTATATAACACTATAGAATCCTGGAGGGACTGTATATAACACTATAGAATCCTAGAGGGACTGTATATAACACGATAGAATCCTGGAGGGACTGTATATAACACTATAGAATCCTGGAGGGACTGTATATAACACTATAGAATCCTGGAGGGACTGTATATAACACTATAGAATCCTGGAGGGACTGTATATAACACTATAGAATCCTGGAGGGACTGTATATAACACTATAGAATCCTGGAGGGACTGTATATAACACTATAGAATCCTGGAGGGACTGTATATAACACTATAGAATCATGGAGGCACTGTATATAACACTATAGAATCCTGGAGGGACTGTATATAACACTATAGAATCCTGGAGGGACTGACACACACCTTTTTTTTAAATATTTTTTTTTGTTTCTCTGTTCCTCTCTTATGAAGGCCTGTTCTCTTATTAAAATATGACCAGGGTTTTATTGCATTTAGCATGTTTTGGGGCAGAGGGGCCATCAATGGGTCCATTTGAGGAGGAGGGATGTACTTCGGGAAGTATTCAGACGCCTTGACTTTTTCCACATTTTATCAGGTTTATACTCCTATTCTAAAATTGCAAAAATTGTATTTTTTTCCCCTCGTCAATTTTCACACAATACCCCATGATGACAAAGCAAAAACAGGTTATTAGACATTTTTGCAAATGTATAAAAAAATACTCCGGAAATATCACATTTACATAAGTATTCAGACCCTTTACTCAGTACTTTGTTGAAGCGTCTTTGGCATTAATTACAGCCTCAAGTCTTCTTGGGTATACCACTACAAGATTGGCACACCTGAATTTGGGGAGTTTCTCCCATTCCTCTTTGCAGATCCTCTCAAGTTCTGTCAGGTTGGATGGGGAATGTTGCTGCACAGCTATCTTCGGGTCTCTCCAGAGATGTTTGATCAGGTTCAAGTCCGGGCTCTGGCTGGGCCCCTCAAGGACATTCAGAGACTTGTCCCGAAGCCGCTCTTGCATTGTCTTGGCTGCTTGCTTAGGGTCATTGCCATTTTGGAAGGAGAAACATTGCCCCAGTCTGAGGTCCTGAGCGTTCTGGAGCAGGTTTTCATCAAGGATCTCCCCTGTACTTTGCTTGGTTCATCTGTGCCTTGATCCTGGCTAGTCACCCAGTCCCTGCCACTAAAAAACGTCCCCACAGCACAATGCTGCCAACACCATGTACAGTGTTACTGAGCTTGAAAGTTTCTTTGCAAAATGTTTCCCTTCATATTATTTACAATATGTTTCCCTTAATATTATTTACAATATGTTTCCCTTAATATTATTTACAATATGTTTCCCTTAATATTATTTACAATATGTTTCCCTTAATATTATTGTCACGAGTCCGACCGAGGGTGTTTCCCCTTCCCGGGCGGGTGGAGCTCGGCGGTCGTCGTCACCGGCCTATTAGCTGCCACTGATTGTTTTTCCTCCCCCTCCTTGTATGTTTAGTGGTAGAACCTGTTTATGTATGATTAGTTTGTCTTTATTAGACAGCCGGCCCACCTGGTTGTTGTGCGGGATTATTTCATTGTAACTTTCGGCTCTGTTGTAAAGGTACGTGTTTGTACCTGGTCGTGATTTTTTCCATTGTATTTTTTGATTCCCTGTGTTTGGGAACATAACTTTTGTGAGCACCCTGTGGTGCGTTGGTGCTACTAAAAGACGCACAGCATTGAACTCTGTCTCCTGCATTTGACTCCACACCCACGACACCCGGATCATTACAATTATTTACAATATGTTTCCCTTAATATTATTTACAATATGTTTCCCTTAATATTATTTACAATATGTTTCCCTTAATATTATTTACAATATGTTTCCCTTAATATTATTTACAATATGTTTCCCTTAATATTATTTACAATATGTTTCCCTTAATATTATTTACAATATGTTTCCCTTAATATTATTTTCAATATGTTTCCCTTAATATTATTTACAATATGTTTCCCTTAATATTATTTACAATATGTTTCCCTTAATATTATTTACAATATGTTTCCCTTAATATTATTTACAATATGTTTCCCTTAATATTATTTTCAATATGTTTGTGTGGTTTCTCTGCTACTCCAATGTCCACACTGGAAAATAATCATGTATACGGTAATTTGGGTTATTATTAACATCATGATTAGGTGATTATTGGAGTCAGGTGTGTTAGCTGGAGCTGAGGGCAAAACTGTGACACCAATCAGGCCCTCGAGGACTGCAACAGCCCACCCTTGCCCTAGAGTGTACCAAACCAATCAGGCCCTCGAGGACTGGAACTGCCCACCCTTGCCCTAGAGTGTACCAAACCAATCAGGCCCTCGAGGACTGGAACTGCCCACCCTTGCCCTAGAGTGTACCAAACCAATCAGGCCCTCGAGGACTGGAACTGCCCACCCTTGCCCTAGAGTGTACCAAACCAATCAGGCCCTCGAGGACTGGAACTGCCCACCCTTGCCCTAGAGTGTACCAAACCAATCAGGCCCTCGAGGACTGGAACTGCCCACCCTTGCCCTAGACCAATCAGGTGGTTGTTCGACGAAACGAAGCTAATGCAGGCATCAGCACACTGTTTTGAAGTAAACTGCTTAGTGATTTCCAAGCATGCCCCGGAGCTCCGGCATGAAACGTAGAATCACAAAATAATGCCATTATAGTGTAAGAGCTGTTTGAAAAAGACCACCTTACCTTTTAGTCTGTTTTGGTGGGATGTTAGCCTCACCAGGCATTTAATTAGTTAATAGACCAAAAGAAAGAGAGTTCCTAACCTCTCTGCCAATAACAGCTAGTTACACAGCACAGCACAGCACAACACAACACTATACAATACATTAAATGGACTATAATGACTATAATGATGACAAAAGGTTCTCACAAACTGTTAGGGCCAACACCTTACCACTGCTACACCTGGCTATCAGCGGAGCCTTGTCTGGCAGCGAAACAGTTCATTCAGCCTCATTTACTGCCTTTTAAAAAGAAACAGGTAGATATGACTGACTTGCTTAAACAAATGTGGGTTCTACTGACAATTGAGATGTAAAAACTATGACATAAGGGGACGACGAGCGGGTAATTAATGAGCGAGTTAGGACGGACATATTCAATATAACTATTTGTTCAGCACTTATGACAATATACAGCGATATAATTCAGAACATGGGACCTTGAGCCTCCTTGAATGGGCACTTCTAGTGTAACTCCATGGCAGCACTCAAGGGGCTTGAATGTTTGAGCTCTCCCCATAGATTGTGCGAGGATGACAGTCATGTCCCCATGAATGACAGAACACTGAGCCAATCACGCTACAACTAGAGAACATTACCAACCCCATACGCTCCATATTCATATTCAACCGGTGTTGAGCGTTCAAAAATGCATCAGTTATTCTGCACTCTGTTACACTAAGACGAGAGTCTTTTGTTAAGAAATGTAGCTAGATAGCTAGCTACGCGTGACGTAGTGTTAGTTATCGAGTCAGCCAGCTAACAGTACACTAACTTGAAATGAAAATACTTTGTCAAAATTAGAAACGCATAATATCCGAAAATGTTGCTAGCTAGACTTTCTTACCCTTGGTCGGAAATCGGAATAGATAGCCAGAGCAAATTTACCAGCTAGTACATCTATCAATAGTTGCAGTGACATTCTGTTGAAATGGATACTTGCATAGTGGAGTCTTTTGTTAAGACTAGCTAGCTAAACAATGGACCATAATCACAACTCATGATGTAGCTGTTAGCAGGTAGCTAACCAACCAGTTTCTCTGGTAACTAGTCAAGCAAATGTGTCTGAGATACGAAGAATAAGATATACATAACGTTAGCTAGTGACACAGCCAGCCAACGTTAGCTAGCTAACAGTACACTTGAAATGAAAACACTTTCTGTCAAAATTAGAAACATGTAATATCTGAAAATGTTGCTAGCTAGACTATCTTACCCATATACATCACGGGTCTCCTGTCTGATGCCATGCATGGTTGACCTTAGTTTGATGTAATCCAGACTGGTGTTTTCTCCATCTCCTTAGCTATTGATGCGGTAGCACAAAAAAAAGGGCTCTGATGACACCTCCTTTACTGGATCCGCCCACACCTTCACCACTAGCTCCGCCTCTTAAGTGGGAGCCAAATAACTGGTTCGATGATGTTCAAGTACCGACCCCAGATGAGGAAGAAGGCGAGTCATCGACAAAACAAGAAAAAAATAAACCAACATTAGAATGTGACTGGGTTAACCTGATGCAAGATTTGGGCTTAGAGAATGCATAGACTGTCACTGGTGATAGTTTCACAGTGGCATTTTCACAGTGACATTTTCACAGTGACATTTTGTCGCATCTAAAAATGTGTCGGTGAGATGTGCCAGTGCGACATGTCAAACTGACCCTTTACAGGAACAGCTAGCCGCAAGATTAGAATGTGCCTCAGCGCTAAGGCTGACTTGGACCTGAAGAAAGAGTATATAAGAAGCATGCTTTCAATGGAAAGGCATGATAGTGCTACTTGACTTATCACTGACAGACAGCTCGTGATACTTCAACTATCATCAACCTAAAAGGTAATATCTGACTTTCATACTCTGGAACAATTGTAACTTTTGATTTCTGGATCTTGTAAAGAGACGAACAGAGACAACTACCCTGTACACTCCTTGTAACGGATTTCCTCCTCTTCGTCTGAGGAGGAGTAAGGATCGGACCAGGTGAAGCGTGGTAAGTGTTCATGTCTTTTTAATGAACAAACTGAACACTGGAACAAAACAATAAACAATAAACGATGTGAACAAACCGAAACAGTACCGTGTGGCCCAAACACTCACACGGAAACAAACACCCACGAACCGAAACAGTACCGTGTGGCCCAAACACTCACACGGAAACAAACACCCACGAAACACTCACACGGAAACAAACACCCACGAAACAGTACCGTGTGGCCCAAACACTCACACGGAAACAAACACCCACGAACCGAAACAGTACCGTGTGGCCCAAACACTCACACGGAAACAAACACCCACGAACCGAAACAGTACCGTGTGGCCCAAACACTCACACGGAAACAAACACCCACGAACCGAAACAGTACCGTGTGGCCCAAACACTCACACGGAAACAAACACCCACGAACCGAAACAGTACCGTGTGGCCCAAACACTCACACGGAAACAAACACCCACGAACCAGTACCGTGTGGCCCAAACAGTACCGTGTGGCCCAAACACTCACACGGAAACAAACACCCACGAACCGAAACAGTACCGTGTGGCCCAAACACTCACACGGAAACAAACACCCACGAACCGAAACAGTACCGTGTGGCCCAAACACTCACACGGAAACAAACACCCACGAACCGAAACAGTACCGTGTGGCCCAAACACTCACACGGAAACAAACACCCACGAACCGAAACAGTACCGTGTGGCCCAAACACTCACACGGAAACAAACACCCACGAACCGAAACAGTACCGTGTGGCCCAAACACTCACACGGAAACAAACACCCACGAACCGAAACAGTACCGTGTGGCCCAAACACTCACACGGAAACAAACACCCACGAACCGAAACAGTACCGTGTGGCCCAAACACTCACACGGAAACAAACACCCACGAACCGAAACAGTACCGTGTGGCCCAAACACTCACACGGAAACAAACACCCACGAACCGAAACAGTACCGTGTGGCCCAAACACTCACACGGAAACAAACACCCACGAAAACACTCACACGGAAACAGTACCGTGTGGCCCAAACACTCACACGGAAACAAACACCCACGAACCGAAACAGTACCGTGTGGCCCAAAACTCACACGGAAACAAACACCCACGAACCGAAACAGTACCGTGTGGCCCAAACACTCACACGGAAACAAACACCCACGAACCGAAACAGTACCGTGTGGCCCAAACACTCACACGGAAACAAACACCCACGAACCGAAACAGTACCGTGTGGCCCAAACACTCACAATGAAACAAACACCCACGAACCGAAACAGTACCGTGTGGCCCAAACACTCACACGGAAACAAACACCCACGAACCGAAACAGTACCGTGTGGCCCAAACACTCACACGGAAACAAACACCCACGAACCGAAACAGTACCGTGTGGCCCAAACACTCACACGGAAACAAACACCCACGAACCGAAACAGTACCGTGTGGCCCAAACACTCACACGGAAACAAACACCAACGAACCGAAACAGTACCGTGTGGCCCAAACACTCACACGGAAACAAACACCCACGAACCGAAACAGTACCGTGTGGCCCAAACACTCACACGGAAACAAACACCCACGAACCGAAACAGTACCGTGTGGCCCAAACACTCACACGGAAACAAACACCCACGAACCGAAACAGTACCGTGTGGCCCAAACACTCACACGGAAACAAACACCCACGAACCGAAACAGTACCGTGTGGCCCAAACACTCACACGGAAACAAACACCCACGAACCGAAACAGTACCGTGTGGCCCAAACACTCACACGGAAACAAACACCCACGAACCGAAACAGTACCGTGTGGCCCAAACACTCACACGGAAACAAACACCCACGAACCGAAACAGTACCGTGTGGCCCAAACACTCACACGGAAACAAACACCCACGAACCGAAACAGTACCGTGTGGCCCAAACACTCACACGGAAACAAACACCCACGAACCGAAACAGTACCGTGTGGCCCAAACACTCACACGGAAACAAACACCAACGAACCGAAACAGTACCGTGTGGCCCAAACACTCACACGGAAACAAACACCCACGAACAGTACCGTGTGGCCCAAACAGTACCGTGTGGCCCAAACACTCACACGGAAACAAACACCCACGAACCGAAACAGTACCGTGTGGCCCAAACACTCACACGGAAACAAACACCCACGAACCAAAACAGTACCGTGTGGCCCAAACACTCACACGGAAACAAACACCCACGAACCGAAACAGTACCGTGTGGCCCAAACACTCACACGGAAACAAACACCCACAAACCGAAAGTGAAACCCAGGCTACCTAAGTATGATTCTCTGTATGGCAGACCAATCCAAACTCATCTCTTGGCATGTCCAGCCCACTCATTATCTCAGCCAATCATGGCTAGCTGGACGGTTGCTCAATTTTTCTATGGCTAAACCAACTAGGCTCGTAATTTAACTATTTTATTTGTATTTACAGATGGCATGCAGGTTTGTTATTAAGGCACATGAAAGTTCACGTTTGAGAAGGGATTTCTGCCCAAAAACGTTTTTTGATTAAAAAACATTGTTTTACATTCAAACAGCTCAAATCAAATCAAAGTTTATTTGTCACTTGCGCCGAATACAACAGGTGTAGACTTTACAGTGAAATGCTTACTTACAGGCTCTAACCAATAGTGCGGAAAAAAAGGTGTGTGTGTGTGTGTGTGTGTGTGTGTGTGTGTGTGTGTGTGTGTGTGTGTGTGTGTGTGTGTGTGTGTGTGTGTGTGTGTGTGTGTGTGTGTGTGTGTGTGTGTGTGTGTAGAAAGACATTTGTAAAAAGAGTAGCAAGGCTATATACAGACACTGGTCAGTCGGGCTGATTGAAGTAGTATGTACAGCGTATGTACAGCGTAGCCTAGTGGTTAGAGCGTTGGACTAAGAATCGGAAGGTTGCAAGTTCAATCCCCCAAGATGACAAGGTACAAATCTGTCGTTCTTCCCCTGAACAGGCAGTTAACCCACTGTTCCTAGGCCGTCATTGAAAATAAGAATTTGTTCTTAACTGACTTGCCTAGTTAAATAAAAAATTAAAATAAAATAAACATGTAGGTATTGTTAAAGTGACTGTGCATATATGATGAACAGAGAGTAGCAGCAGTGTAAAAAGAGGGGTTGGTGGATGGTGGGACACTGGTTGGTAAGGCCAATTGAGGTAGTATGAATATATAGTTAAAGTGACTATGCATTTAAGGTAAACAGAGAGTACCATTGGTTACCTGTTCATGAGGCTTATGGCTTGGGGTTATAAACTGTTGAGAAGCATTTTGTCCTAGACTTGGCACTCTGGTACCGTTTGCCATGCAGAATTAGAGAGAACAGTCTATGACTGGGGTGGCTGGGGTCTTTGACTATTTTTAGGGCCTTCCTCTGACAACCACCTGGCGTAGAGGTCCTAGATGGCAGGCAGCTTTGCCCCAGTGATGTACTGGGCCGTACTCACTATCCTCTGAAGTGCCTTGCGGTCAGAGGCCGAGCAATTGCCGTACCAGGCAGTGATGCAACCAGTCAGGATGCTCTCGATGTTGCAGTTGTAGAACCTTTTGAGGATCTCAGGACCCATGCCAAATCGTTTTAGTTACTGACGGAGAATAGGCTTTGACATGCCCTCTTCACGACTGTCTTGGTATGTTTGGACCAATGTAGTTTGTTGTTGATGTGGACACCAAGGAATTTGAAGCTCTCAACCTGCTCCACGACATGCCCGTCGATGAGAATGGGGACGTGCTCCTTTTCCTGTAGTCCACAATCATCTCCTTAGTCTTGGTTACATTGAGGGATAGGCTGTTATTCTGGAAACACCCGGCCAGGTCTCTGACCTCCTCCCTATAGGCTGTCTCGTCGTTGTCGGTGATCAGGCTTACCACTGTTGTGTCGTCAGCAAACTTAATGATGGTGTTGGAGTCATGCATGGCCATGCAGTCGTGGGTGAACAGGGAGTACAGGAGGGGACTGAGAACGCACCCCTGGGGAGCTCCAGTGTTGACGGTTCAGCCTGGCAGATGTGTTGCTACTATCCTCACCACCTGGGGCGGCCTATCAGGAAGTCCAGGCTCCAGTTGCAGAGGGAGGTGTTTAGTGCCAGGATCCTTAGCTTAGTGATGAGCTTTGAGGGTACTATGGTGTTGAACGCTGAAGTCTGTGAAGTCGTGACTTGCTACATACACCTAGTTTCCTGAATCGGGTCACATATGGAATCATGTAGTAACCAAAAATGAGTGTTAAACAAATTCAAATATATTTTATATTTGAGATTCTTCAAATAATCCACACTTCACCTTGATGATAACTTTGCACACTCTTGGCATTCTCTCAACCAGCTTCACCTGGAAGGCTTTTCTAACAGTCTTGAAGGAGTTCCCACATATGCTGAGTACTTGTTGGCTGCTTTTCCTTAACTCTGCGGTCCAGCTCATCCCAAGCTATCTCAATTTGGTTATCAGGGGATTGTGGAGGCCAGGTCATTTGATGCAGCACCCAATCACTCTCCTTTTTGGTAGAATGGCCCTTACACAGCCTGGAGGTGTGTTGTGTCATTGTCCTGTTGAAAAACAATTGATAGTCCCACTAAGCCAAACCACATGGGATAGTGCATCGCTGTAGAATGCTGTAGTAGCCATGCTGGTTAAGTGTGCCTTGAATTGTAAATAATTCACAGACAGTAACACCAGAAAAGCACCCCCACACCATAACATAACACCTCCTCCTTCATGCTTTACGGTGGGAAATACACATGCAGAGATTATCCGTTCACCCACACTGCGTCTCACAAAGACACGGCAGTTGGAACCAAAAATCGCAAAATTTGGACACCAGATCAAAGCACACATTTCCACGGGTATAATATCCAGTGCTTGTGTTTCTTGGCACAAGCTAGTCTCTTCTTATTATTGGTGTCCTTTTGTAGTGGTTTCTTTGCAGCAATTCTGAGGCTGGTAACTCTAATGAACGTATCCTCTGCAGCAGAGGTAACTCTGGGTCTTCCATTCCTGTGGCGGTCCTCATGAGAGCCAGTGTCATCAAAGCGTTTGATGATTTTTGAGACTGCATTTAAAGAAACTTTCAAAGTTCTTTTAATGTTCCATATTGACTGACCTTCATGTCTTAAAGTAATGACGCTGTCGTTTCTCAGTTTATTTGAGATGTTCTTGTGCCATAATATGGACTTGGCACTTTTACAAAATATGGCTATCTTCTGTATACCACCACCACTGTGTCACAACACAACTGATTGGCTTAAATGCGGATAATAATAATAATAATAATAAGGAAAGACATTCCACGCATTAACTTTTAACAAGGCACAACTGTTAATTGGAATGCATTCCAGGTGACTACCTCATGAAGCTGGTTGAGAGAATGCCAAGAATGTGCAAAGCTGTCATCAAGGCAAAGGGTGGCTATTTGAAGAATCTCAAATTTAAAATACATTTTGAGTTGTTTAACACTTTTTTGGTTACTGCATGATTCCATATGTGTTATTTCACAATTTGGATGTCTTCACTATTATTCTACAATGTTAAAAATAGTAAAAATAAAGAATGAGTAGGTGTTCTAAAACGTTGACCGGTAATGTACATTTAGCTAAGCAGGTGGGGCTCAAAGGGGCTCTGCCTCATCTTCCCTGAATGACAGGTCGCCACTGATACCAACAACACTACAGGCCTTTTTGAGTTGGTCTCTCTCTCTGCTTCATGATTCCTTGCATACAGGAGGGATCTAGGGGCCAACTTTAACATTCTGTTTACAGGCCAAACACAGAAAGATATAGAAGTGCTCTCTTTTCCATCTCTTCGGGAGAGAGAGAGAGACAGAGAGAGAGAGAGACAGAGAGAGAGAGACAGAGAGAGACAGAGAGAGAGAGACAGAGAGACAGAGAGAGACAGAGAGCATTGAGAGAGCAGAGAGAGTGAGAGAGGGAGAGAGAGAGAGAGAGAGAGAGAGAGAGAGAGAGAGAGAGAGACAGAGAGGGAGAGAGAGAGACAGACAGAGAGAGACAGAGAGACAGAGAGACAGAGAGCAGAGAGAGAGCAGAGAGAGTGAGAGAGTGAGAGAGAGAGACAGACAGAGAGAGACAGAGAGCATTGAGAGAGCAGAGAGAGTGAGAGAGAGAGAGAGAGAGAGAGAGAGAGAGGAGAGAGAGAGAGAGACAGAGAGGGAGAGAGAGAGACAGACAGAGAGAGAGAGACAGAGAGACAGAGAGCAGAGAGAGAGCAGAGAGAGCAGAGAGAGTGAGAGAGTGAGAGAGAGAGAGAGACAGACAGAGAGAGACAGAGAGAGAGAGAGATCCCTCTCTCCATCCCCTCAAGAACTGCATTGTTGTTCCTGTATGAGGCAGGCCCTGAAGCATAGCTCTATTCTCTAAGTAATTCATAGTCTCCTCTCCTCGCTTCGCTCATGTTTGTGTGTGTGTGTGTGTCTCACTCGTGTAGTCATCTGCTGTGATGCGTCTTTGTCCTCATCCTGCAAGCCGGTTGGTTCCCCGTGACACCTCATTATCCGAGCCGGGCCCGAGAGATGTCACTGCCTACATTACTGTGTCCCAAATGGTATATAGGGCCCCATGGGTCTCTGATCAAAAGTATCGCCCCCCCCCCTCGTCTAACAGTGCATATTTCCATTCTCAGGGCTGATGAAGGGTTAGGGATATTTTCAGGTCATAGCTTCAATTGTTTTGGTGTGAATAGAATATATAAAGCCTATTGATTTTTTTGGGGGTCTTTGTTTTTGCGCTGAGATCTCAAGCTAAAAGTGTTGGTCTTCTGTTACAATAGAAGTTTACATTTGAGTTGTTCATTTCTTGGTAAAAATTAATGTCACAAATTGAAAAATCAGGATTGATGTGATTGGCCAGTAATGTTGTCCTCTCCAATGTCCCTGTCTCCCTGTCCTCTCCAATGTCCCTGTCCCCCTGTCCTCTCCAATGTCCCTGTCCCCCTGTCATATCCAATGTCCCTGTCCCCCTGTCCTCTCCAATGTCCCTGTCCCCCTGTCCTCTCCAATGTCCCTGTCCCCCTGTCCTCTCCAATGTCCCTGTCCCCCCGTCCTCTCCAATGTCCCTGTCCCCCTGTCCTCTCCAATGTCCCTGTCCCCCTGTCCTCTCCAATGTCCCTGTCTCCCTGTCCTCTCCAATGTCCCTGTCCCCCTGTCCTCTCCAATGTCCCTGTCCCCCCGTCCTCTCCAATGTCCCTGTCTCCCTGTCCTCTCCAATGCCCCTGTCCCCCTGTCATATCCAAGGCCCCTGTCCTCTCCAATACCCCTGTCCTTTCCAATTTCCCTGTCCCCCTGTACTCTCCAATGTCCCTGTCCCCCTGTACTCTCCAATGACCTCTGTACTCTCCAATGACCCCTGTCCTCTCATATTCCCCTGTCCCCCTGTAGTCTCTGATGCCCCTGTCCTCCTGTAGTCTCAGATGCACATGTCCCTCACTAATCTGTTGACTGGGAACCTCTCCAGTCACTCAGGGCATCCGTGTGGCTCTCTGCCACCCCTAACCCAGGTGCAAGCTTCCAAACCTGGGGGCCATTGGACAGACACTAGTGGGGACCATGAGTTTGGTTTAAATAGAGAGAGGCTGTCCCTGATTTCCTCTCTCTCCATCTCTCTCTCTCTCTCTCTCTCTCTCTCTCTCTCTCTCTCTCTCTCTCTCTCTCTCTCTCTCTTAGAACAGATGGAAGCTAAAGGCACTTCAGGTCAAGCTACCCGGACTGGTAGGTGCACAGAGTACAATACCAGAGCCTAAGGGTACATCCCAAATGGCATCTCATTCCCTACGTAGCACACAACTTTTGACCACGGTCCATAGGACTCTAGTCAAAAGTAGTGCCTTGTGTAGGGGAAAAAGGGTTCCATTTAAGTCACGTCGTAACTGTCCAAGATTGGCACTCTGAGATTCAAAACGATTTAAACTTGTTCCTACACCAGGCAGTGAGTCGCATTTGGGGCATTTGGGTCATACTTACTCTCTGGCTCTCTGGTGGTTCATACTGTACTGGGAGCTGTAGGTGTACAGTACATACTGTACTGGGAGCTGTAGGTGTGTAGTACATACTGTACTGGGAGCTGTAGGTGTACAGTACATACTGTACTGGGAGCTGTAGGTGTGTAGTACATACTGTACTGGGAGCTGTAGGTGTACAGTACATACTGTACTGGGAGCTGTAGGTGTGTAGTACATACTGTACTGGGAGCTGTAGGTGTGTAGTACATACTGTACTGGGAGCTGTAGGTGTGTAGTACATACTGTACTGGGAGCTGTAGGTGTGTAGTACATACTGTACTGGGAGCTGTAGGTGTGTAGTACATACTGTACTGGGAGCTGTAGGTGTGTAGTACATACTGTACTGGGAGCTGTAGGTGTGTAGTACATACTGTACTGGGAGCTGTAGGTGTGTAGTACATACTGTACTGGGAGCTGTAGGTGTGCAGTACATACTGTACTGGGAGCTGTAGGTGTGTAGTACATACTGTACTGGGAGCTGTAGGTGTGTAGTACATACTGTACTGGGAGCTGTAGGTGTGTAGTACATACTGTACTGGGAGCTGTAGGTGTGTAGTACATACTGTACTGGGAGCTGTAGGTGTACAGTACATACTGTACTGGGAGCTGTAGGTGTGTAGTACATACTGTACCGGGAGCTGTAGGTGTGTAGTACATACTGTACTGGGAGCTGTAGGTGTGTAGTACATACTGTACTGGGAGCTGTAGGTGTGTAGTACATACTGTACTGGGAGCTGTAGGTGTGTAGTACATACTGTACTGGGAGCTGTAGGTGTGTAGTACATACTGTACTGGGAGCTGTAGGTGTGTAGTACATACTGTACTGGGAGCTGTAGGTGTACAGTACATACTGTACTGGGAGTTGTAGGTGCGTAGTACATACTGTACTGGGAGCTGTAGGTGCGTAGTACATACTGTACTGGGAGCTGTAGGTGTGTAGTACATACTGTACTGGGAGCTGTAGGTGTGTAGTACATACTGTACTGGGAGCTGTAGGTGTGTAGTACATACTGTACTGGGAGCTGTAGGTGTATAGTACATACTGTACTGGGAGCTGTAGGTGTGTAGTACATACTGTACTGGGAGCTGTAGGTGTGTAGTACATACTGTACTGGGAGCTGTAGGTGTGTACTACATACTGTACTGGGAGCTGTAGGTGTGCAGTACATACTGTACTGGGAGCTGTAGGTGTGTAGTACATACTGTACTGGGAGCTGTAGGTGTGTAGTACATACTGTACTGGGAGCTGTAGGTGTGTAGTACATACTGTACTGGGAGCTGTAGGTGTGTAGTACATACTGTACTGGGAGCTGTAGGTGTACAGTACATACTGTACTGGGAGCTGTAGGTGTGTAGTACATACTGTACTGGGAGCTGTAGGTGTGTAGTACATACTGTACTGGGAGCTGTAGGTGTGTAGTACATACTGTACTGGGAGCTGTAGGTGTATAGTACATACTGTACTGGGAGCTGTAGGTGTGTAGTACATACTGTACTGGGAGCTGTAGGTGTGTAGTACATACTGTACTGGGAGCTGTAGGTGTGTACTACATACTGTACTGGGAGCTGTAGGTGTGCAGTACATACTGTACTGGGAGCTGTAGGTGTGTAGTACATACTGTACTGGGAGCTGTAGGTGTGTAGTACATACTGTACTGGGAGCTGTAGGTGTGTACTACATACTGTACTGGGAGCTGTAGGTGTGCAGTACATACTGTACTGGGAGCTGTAGGTGTGTAGTACATACTGTACTGGGAGCTGTAGGTGTGTAGTACATACTGTACTGGGAGCTGTAGGTGTGTAGTACATACTGTACTGGGAGCTGTAGGTGTGTAGTACATACTGTACTGGGAGCTGTAGGTGTACAGTACATACTGTACTGGGAGCTGTAGGTGTGTAGTACATACTGTACTGGGAGCTGTAGGTGTGTAGTACATACTGTACTGGGAGCTGTAGGTGTGTAGTACATACTGTACTGGGAGCTGTAGGTGTGTAGTACATACTGTACTGGGAGCTGTAGGTGTGTAGTACATACTGTACTTGGAGCTGTAGGTGTATAGTACATACTGTATTGGGAGCTGTAGGTGTATAGTACATACTGTACTGGGAGCTGTAGGTGTGTAGTACATACTGTACTGGGAGCTGTAGGTGTGTAGTACATACTGTACTGGGAGCTGTAGGTGTGTAGTACATACTGTACTGGGAGCTGTAGGTGTGTAGTACATACTGTACTGGGAGCTGTAGGTGTGTAGTACATACTGTACCGGGAGCTGTAGGTGTGTAGTACATACTGTACTGGGAGCTGTAGGTGTGTAGTACATACTGTACTGGGAGCTGTAGGTGTGTAGTACATACTGTACTGGGAGCTGTAGGTGTGTAGTACATACTGTACTGGGAGCTGTAGGTGTGTAGTACATACTGTACTGGGAGCTGTAGGTGTGTAGTACATACTGTACTGGGAGCTGTAGGTGTACAGTACATACTGTACTGGGAGTTGTAGGTGCGTAGTACATACTGTACTGGGAGCTGTAGGTGCGTAGTACATACTGTACTGGGAGCTGTAGGTGTGTAGTACATACTGTACTGGGAGCTGTAGGTGTGTAGTACATACTGTACTGGGAGCTGTAGGTGTGTAGTACATACTGTACTGGGAGCTGTAGGTGTATAGTACATACTGTACTGGGAGCTGTAGGTGTGTAGTACATACTGTACTGGGAGCTGTAGGTGTGTAGTACATACTGTACTGGGAGCTGTAGGTGTGTACTACATACTGTACTGGGAGCTGTAGGTGTGCAGTACATACTGTACTGGGAGCTGTAGGTGTGTAGTACATACTGTACTGGGAGCTGTAGGTGTGTAGTACATACTGTACTGGGAGCTGTAGGTGTGTAGTACATACTGTACTGGGAGCTGTAGGTGTGTAGTACATACTGTACTGGGAGCTGTAGGTGTATAGTACATACTGTACTGGGAGCTGTAGGTGTACAGTACATACTGTACTGGGAGCTGTAGGTGTGTAGTACATACTGTACTGGGAGCTGTAGGTGTGTAGTACATACTGTACTGGGAGCTGTAGGTGTGTAGTACATACTGTACTGGGAGCTGTAGGTGTGTAGTACATACTGTACTGGGAGCTGTAGGTGTGTAGTACATACTGTACTGGGAGCTGTAGGTGTGTAGTACATACTGTACTTGGAGCTGTAGGTGTATAGTACATACTGTACTGGGAGCTGTAGGTGTATAGTACATACTGTACTGGGAGCTGTAGGTGTGTAGTACATACTGTACTGGGAGCTGTAGGTGTGTAGTACATACTGTACTGGGAGCTGTAGGTGTGTAGTACATACTGTACTGGGAGCTGTAGGTGTGTAGTACATACTGTACTGGGAGCTGTAGGTGTTTGGGGCTTGCTCTCCCAAAGGATGTTGGTGGAAGGAACCCCTCATCAGAAAGAGAAGTCCTGTGTTTGTCTTCAGTCTGTCACCTCATCGGCAGACTCGACAGCCTTGGTTTCTCAAATGATTGCCTCGCCTGGTTCACCAACTACTTCTCTGATAGAGATCAGTGTGTCAAATCGGAGGGTCTGCTGTCCAGACCTCTGGCAGTCTCTATGGGGGTGCCACAGGGTTCAATTCTTGGACCGACTCTCTTCTCTGTATACATCAATGAGGTCGCTCTTGCTGCTGGTGAGTCTCTGATCCACCTCTACGCAGACGACACCATTCTGTATACTTCCGGCCCTTCTTTGGAGACTGTGTTAACAACCCTCCAGGCAAGCTTCAATGCAATACAACTCTCCTTCCGTGGCCTCCAATTGCTCTTAAATACAAGTAAAACTAAATGCATGCTCTTCAACCGATCACTACCTGCACCTACCCGCATGTCCAACATCACTACTCTGGACGGCTCTGACTTAGAATACGTGGACAACTACAAATACTTAGGTGTCTGGTTAGACTGTAAACTCTCCTTCCAGACCCATATCAAACATCTCCAATCCAAAGTTAAATCTAGAATTGGCTTCCTATTTCACAACAAAGCATCCTTCCCTCATGCTGCCAAACATACCCTTGTAAAACTGACCATCCTACCAATCCTCGACTTTGGCGATGTACAGTGCCTTGCGAAAGTATTCGGCCCCCTTGAACTTTGCGACCTTTTGCCACATTTCAGGCTTCAAACATAAATATATAATACTGTATATTTTTTTAAAGAATCAACAACAAGTGGAACACAATCATGAAGTGGAACGACATTTATTGGATATTTCAAACTTTTTAACAAATCAAAAACTGAAAAATTGGGCGTGCAAAATTATTCAGCCCCTTTACTTTCAGTGCAGCAAACTCTCTCCAGAAGTTCAGTGAGGATCTCTGAATGATCCAATGTTGACCTAAATGACTAATGATGATAAATACAATCCACCTGTGTGTAATCAAGTCTCCGTATAAATACACCTGCACTGTGATAGTCTCAGAGGTCCGTTAGAAGCGCAGAGAGCATCATGAAGAACAAGGAACACACCAGGCAGGTCCGAGATACTGTTGTGAAGAAGTTTAAAGCCGGATTTGGATACAAAAATATTTCCCAAGCTTTAAACATCCCAAGGAGCACTGTGCAAGAGATAATATTGAAATGGAAGGAGTATCAGACCACTGCAAATCTACCAAGACCTGGCCGTCCCTCTAAACTTTCAGCTCATACAAGGAGAATACTGATCAGAGATGCAGCCAAGAGGCCCATGATCACTCTGGATGAACTGCAGAGATCTACAGCTGAGGTGGGAGACTCTGTCCATAGGACAACAATCAGTCGTATATTGCACAAATCTGGCCTTTATGGAAGAGTGGCAAGAAGAAAGCCATTTCTTAAAGATATCCATAAAAAGTGTTGTTTAAAGTTTGCCACAAGCCACCTGGGAGACACACCAAACATGTGGAAGAAGGTGCTCTGGTCAGATGAAACCAAAATTGAACTTTTTGGCAACAATGCAAAACGTTATGTTTGGCATAAAAGCAACACCCTGAACACACCATCCCCACTGTCAAACATGGTGGTGGCAGCATCATGGGTTGGGCCTCCTTTTCTTCAGCAGGGACAGGGAAGATGGTTAAAATTGATGGGAAGATGGATGGAGCCAAATACAGGACCATTCTGGAAGAAAACCTGATGGAGTGTGCAAAAGACCTGAGACTGGGACGGAGATTTGTCTTCCAACAAGACAATGATCCAAAACATAAAGCAAAATCTACAATGGAATGGTTCAAAAATAAACATATCCAGGTGTTAGAATGGCCAAGTCAAAGTCCAGACCTGAATCAAATCGAGAATCTGTGGAAAGAACTGAAAACTGCTGTTCACAAATGCTCCCCATCCAACCTCACTGAGCTCGAGCTGTTTTGCAAGGAGGAATGGGAGGAAATTTCAGTCTCTTGATGTGCAAAACTGATAGAGACATACCCCAAGCGTCTTACAGCTGTAATCACAGCAAAAGGTGGCGCTACAAAGTAT
>NC_068444.1:8686965-8711965 GCF_023373465.1 Oncorhynchus keta
AATAAATGATTATTATTGAATACATTACAATAGGTGATTATGAATACATTAATCAAGGAGAACATCAGATCCGCCACATGAATAAATGAATAATACATAACAAGGAATAAGTGTCTGCATCTGGTGAGAGTTTTTAAAAAGACAAAATCACACCGTTATGAATATTTATTATTATAATGATTTGTTGGTCAGCGTATATAGTATATTTACAGGTCTGACAGACGATTCTTTGGTAGATATTATCTTATAAATATGATTATTCAAATGTAACTTCTTGTTATCCCAGCTAGGTTCTAGTTGTTCAAGTACACTTGAAAGAACTTGATGATAGCAAAGAGAAGGACTTCTGCTGATAGAGGTACTTCTCCTTATCACACTGAATGTAAATTAGAAACACACACAGACATGGAAAACATCAAACATCATGATCCACTACAACTCATTAAAGGTACATCAATGGAAATACTTGTCTCGCCCTGACCTTAGAGATCCTTTTAATTCTCTATTTGGGTCAGGGTGTGACTTGGGTGGGCAATCTATGTCTTCTATTTCTTTGTTTGCCTGGTATGGTTCCCAATCAGAGTTGTCTCTGATCGGCGATGATATTTAGGCAGCCTTTTTCCCCGACCTGTTGTGTTGTGGGATCTTGTTTTTTTTTTGCGTGAAGCTGCCTGTGAGCAGCCCAGAAAGTCACGTTTCGTTTGCGTCTGTATTTTTCGGTGAGTTTCATATTTATTAAACATGTGGACCTCTTAAGTACTCTGAGCCTTGGTCCATTCACTCCAACGAGCGTGACAATACATGAGTTTATATCGATCGAAAGGATCCTCTCCTTTACCTTGTGAAAAGACAGAGAACGTGAGAAAATACTAACTCAGCCGCACTCTGAACTTCTCTCTTCCTCTCCTCTCTTTTTGTTTTTATCATGTCCATTTTGATAAGGGGGTGACCCAGTCTCTTCCTGCCTGTGACCTAGGTCACATCCTGTCTAAATCCTGTGGGTTGCGGTCTGCGTGTGTGAGTGCGTGCATGTGTTCGTGTGTGCATTGCAAGTGCAAGCTGTCTTTTGACCTCCGACCCCGTGGTCCAGCTGCCATAGCATAGGAAGTGAGGTCACGCTATTCCAGGGGCACATCCTATCCTCTGCCATCTGTCTCGGTCTTTACACACACTCACACCACGGTGGAGACGAGTTGAACACAGACACAACAAACACAGAGCTGGATGAGGGGTTATTTAACCAGGCAAGTCCGTTAAGAACAAATTCTTATTTTACAATGACGGCCTACGCCGGCCAAACCGGTACAACACTCCGTCACTCGGGAGCCTCCGTAGACAACGAAAACTCATGAGGGGTTATAATGCCTCGGTAGACAATAACTGATGAGGGATGTATAATGCCTCGGTAGACAATAACTGATGAGGGATTTATAATGCTTCGGTAGACAATACTAACTGATGAGGGATTTATAATGCTTCGGTAGACAATACTAACTGATGAGGGATTTATAATGCCTCGGTAGACACTACTAACTGATGAGGGATTTATAATGCCTCGGTAGACAATACTAATTGATGAGGGATTTATAATGCTTCGGTAGACACTACTAACTGATGAGGGATTTATAATGCCTCGGTAGACAATACTAACTGATGAGGGATTTATAATGCCTCGGTAGACAATACTAACTGATGAGGGATTTATAATGCCTCGGTAGACAATACTAACTGATGAGGGATTTATAATGCTTCGGTAGACAATACTAACTGATGAGGGACTTATAATGCTTTGGTAGACAATACTAACTGATGAGGGATTTATAATGCCTCGGTAGACAATACTAACTGATGAGGGATTTATAATGCTTCGGTAGACAATACTAACTGATGAGGGATTTATAATGCTTCGGTAGACAATACTAACTGATGAGGGATTTATAATGCTTCGGTAGACAATACTAACTGATGAGGGATTTATAATGCTTCGGTAGACAATACTAACTGATGAGGGATTTATAATGCCTCGGTAGACAATACTAACTGATGAGGGATTTATAATGCTTCGGTAGACAATACTAACTGATGAGGGATTTATAATGCTTCGGTAGACAATACTAACTGATGAGGGATTTATAATGCTTCGGTAGACAATACTAACTGATGAGGGATTTATAATGCTTCGGTAGACAATACTAACTGATGAGGGATTTATAATGCTTCGGTAGACAATACTAACTGATGAGGGACTTATAATGCTTCGGTAGACAATATTAACTGATGAGGGATTTATAATGCTTCGGTAGACAATACTAACTGATGAGGGATTTATAATGCTTCGGTAGACAATACTAACTGATGAGGGATTTATAATGCTTCGGTAGACAATACTAACTGATGAGGGATTTATAATGCCTCGGTAGACAATACTAACTGATGAGGGATTTATAATGCCTCGGTAGACAATACTAACTGATGAGGGATTTATAATGCCTCGGTAGACAATACTAACTGATGAGGGATGTATAATGCCTCGGTAGACAATACTAACTGATGAGGGATTTATAATGCCTCGGTAGTCGGTAGACAATACTAACTGATGAGGGATTTATAATGCCTCGGTAGTCGGTAGACAATACTAACTGATGAGGGATTTATAATGCCTCGGTAGACAATACTAACTGATGAGGGATTTATAATGCTTCGGTAGACAATACTAATTGATGGGGCGTTTGGTCTGGTCTAGATGAGGGGGTCAGGGTTAGTCTGGTCTAGATGAGGGGGTCAGGGTTAGTCTGGTCTAGATGAGGGGGTCAGGGTTAGTCTGGTCTAGATGAGGGGGTCAGGGTTAGTCTGGTCTATATGAGGGGGTCAGGGTTAGTCTGGTCTAGATGAGGGGGTCCGTGTTAGTCTGGTCTAGATGAGGGGGTCAGGGTTAGTCTGGTCTAGATGAGGGGGTCAGGGTTAGTCTGGTCTAGATGAGGGGTCAGGGTTAGTCTGGTCTAGATGAGGGGTCATGGTTAGTCTGGTCTAGATGAGGGGTCAGGGTTAGTCTGGTCAAGATGAGGGGGTCAGGGTTAGTCTGGTCTAGATGAGGGGTCAGGGTTAGTCTGGTCTAGATGAGGGAGTCAGGGTTAGTCTGGTCTAGATGAGGGGGTCAGGGTTAGTCTGGTCTAGATGAGGGGGTCAGGGTTAGTCTGGTCTAGATGAGGGGGTCAGGATTAGTCTGGTCTAGATGAGGGGGTCTGTGTTAGTCTGGTCTAGATGAGGAGCTCAGGGTTAGTCTGGTCTAGATGAGGGGGTCTGTGTTAGTCTGGTCTAGATGAGCGGGTCAGGGTTAGTCTGGTCTAGATGAGGGGGTCCGTGTTAGTCTGGTCTAAATGAGGGGGTTAGGGTTAGTCTGGTCTAGATGAGGGAGTCAGGGTTAGTCTGGTCTAGATGAGGGGCTCAGGGTTAGTCTGGTCTAGATGAGGGGGTTAGGATTAGTCTGGTCTAGATGAGGGGGTCAGGAGTAGTCTGGTCTAGATGAGGGGGTCAGGGTTACTGTATGTGCACACACTATATGGTGCCAAATAAGGGTTATGTGGCTTGTAACCATAGCAGAACTCTATTAGGCTGTATATGGAACCTTTTTATTGAATGCTCTATTAAGAACTCTCTGCTGTGGTTCTAATAAGAACCCTCTCCTGTTGTTCTAATAAGAATCATCTGCTGTGGTTCTAATAAGAACCCTCTGCTGTGTTTCTAATGAGAACCCTCTGCTGTGGTTCCATAAAGAACCCCTGCTGTGGTTCTATAAAGAGCACTATCCTGTGGTTCTATAAAGAACCCTCTGCTGTGGTTCTAATACGAACCCTCTCCTGTGGTTCTAATATGAACCATCTGCTGTGGTTCTAATAAGAACCCTCTGCTGTGGTTCTATAAAGAACCCCCTGCTGTGGTTCTATAAAGAGCACTATCCTGTGGTTCTATATAGAACCCTCTGCTGTGGTTCTAATAAGAACCCTCTCCTGTGGTTCTAATAAGAACCCACTCCTGTGGTTCTAGTAAGAACCCTCTGCTGTGGTTCTACAAAGAACCCTCTGCTGTGGTTCAATAAAGAACCCCCTGCTGTGGTTCTATAAAGAACACTATCCTTTGGTTCTAATAAGAACCCTCTGCTGTGGTTCTATAAAGAACCCCCTGCTGTGGTTCTATAAAGAACCCCCTGCTGTGGTTCTATAAAGAACACTATCCTGTGGTTCTATAAAGAACCCTCTGCTGTGGTTCTAATAAGAACCCACTCCTGTGGTTCTAGTAAGAACCCTCTGCTGTGGTTCTACAAAGAACCCTCTGCTGTGGTTCTATAAAGAACCCTCTGCTGTGGTTCTACAAAGAACCCTCTCCTGTGGTTCTATAAACATCACAAAAAAGGTTCTATAAAGCACCATTATTGTTATTTAATAGCAATTTTATATTGTTACATTTCCATAGACTTTCTTATTGTTAATTAACTTGTTGAATAAGGTGTTCTACCTCTGGAACAACTGGGGGTCCCTGAGTGTAAGCTGTCTTTTGACCTCCGACCCCGTGGTCCAGCTGCCATAGCATAGGAAGTGAGGTCACGCTATTCCAGGGGCACATCCTATCCTCTGCCATCTGTCTCGGTCTTTACACACACTCACACCACGGTGGAGACGAGTTGAACACAGACACAACAAACACAGAGCTGGATGAGGGGTTATTTAACCAGGCAAGTCCGTTAAGAACAAATTCTTATTTTACAATGACGGCCTACGCCGGCCAAACCGGTACAACACTCCGTCACTGGGAGCCTTCGTAGACAACGAAAACTCATGAGGGGTTATAATGCCTCGGTAGACAATAACTGATGAGGGATGTATAATGCCTCGGTAGACAATAACTGATGAGGGATTTATAATGCTTCGGTAGACAATACTAACTGATGAGGGATTTATAATGCTTCGGTAGACAATACTAACTGATGAGGGATTTATAATGCCTCGGTAGACACTACTAACTGATGAGGGATTTATAATGCCTCGGTAGACAATACTAATTGATGAGGGATTTATAATGCTTCGGTAGACACTACTAACTGATGAGGGATTTATAATGCCTCGGTAGACAATACTAACTGATGAGGGATTTATAATGCCTCGGTAGACAATACTAACTGATGAGGGATTTATAATGCCTCGGTAGACAATACTAACTGATGAGGATTTATAATGCTTCGGTAGACAATACTAACTGATGAGGGACTTATAATGCTTTGGTAGACAATACTAACTGATGAGGGATTTATAATGCCTCGGTAGACAATACTAACTGATAAGGGATTTATAATGCTTCGGTAGACAATACTAACTGATGAGGGATTTATAATGCTTCGGTAGACAATACTAACTGATGAGGATTTATAATGCTTCGGTAGACAATACTAACTGATGAGGGATTTATAATGCTTCGGTAGACAATACTAACTGATGAGGGATTTATAATGCCTCGGTAGACAATACTAACTGATGAGGGATTTATAATGCTTCGGTAGACAATACTAACTGATGAGGGATTTATAATGCTTCGGTAGACAATACTAACTGATGAGGATTTATAATGCCTCGGTAGACAATACTAACTGATGAGGGATTTATAATGCTTCGGTAGACAATACTAACTGATGAGGGATTTATAATGCTTCGGTAGACAATACTAACTGATGAGGGACTTATAATGCTTCGGTAGACAATATTAACTGATGAGGGATTTATAATGCTTCGGTAGACAATACTAACTGATGAGGGATTTATAATGCTTCGGCAGTCAATACTAACTGATGAGGGATTTATAATGCTTCGGTAGACAATACTAACTGATGAGGGATTTATAATGCCTCGGTAGACAATACTAACTGATGAGGGATTTATAATGCCTCGGTAGACAATACTAACTGATGAGGGATTTATAATGCCTCGGTAGACAATACTAACTGATGAGGATGTATAATGCCTCGGTAGACAATACTAACTGATGAGGGATTTATAATGCCTCGGTAGTCGGTAGACAATACTAACTGATGAGGGATTTATAATGCCTCGGTAGTCGGTAGACAATACTAACTGATGAGGGATTTATAATGCCTCGGTAGACAATACTAACTGATGAGGGATTTATAATGCTTCGGTAGACAATACTAATTGATGGGGCGTTTGGTCTGGTCTAGATGAGGGGTCAGGGTTAGTCTGGTCTAGATGAGGGGGTCAGGGTTAGTCTGGTCTAGATGAGGGGGTCAGGGTTAGTCTGGTCTAGATGAGGGGGTCAGGGTTAGTCTGGTCTAGATGAGGGGGTCAGGGTTAGTCTGGTCTAGATGAGGGGGTCAGTGTTAGTCTGGTCTAGATGAGGGGGTCAGGGTTAGTCTGGTCTAGATGAGGGGGTCAGGGTTAGTCTGGTCTAGATGAGGGGGTCAGGGTTAGTCTGGTCTAGATGAGGGGTCATGGTTAGTCTGGTCTAGATGAGGGGTCAGGGTTAGTCTGGTCAAGATGAGGGGGTCAGGGTTAGTCTGGTCTCGATGAGGGGTCAGGGTTAGTCTGGTCTAGATGAGGGAGTCAGGGTTAGTCTGGTCTAGATGAGGGGGTCAGGGTTAGTCTGGTCTAGATGAGGGGTCAGGGTTAGTCTGGTCTAGATGAGGGGGTCAGGGTTAGTCTGGTCTAGATGAGGGGGTCTGTGTTAGTCTGGTCTAGATGAGGAGCTCAGGGTTAGTCTGGTCTAGATGAGGGGTCTGTGTTAGTCTGGTCTAGATGAGCGGGTCAGGGTTAGTCTGGTCTAGATGAGGGGGTCCGTGTTAGTCTGGTCTAAATGAGGGGTTAGGGTTAGTCTGGTCTAGATGAGGGAGTCAGGGTTAGTCTGGTCTAGATGAGGGGCTCAGGGTTAGTCTGGTCTAGATGAGGGGTTAGGATTAGTCTGGTCTAGATGAGGGGTCAGGAGTAGTCTGGTCTAGATGAGGGGGTCAGGGTTACTGTATGTGCACACACTATATGGTGCCAAATAAGGGTTATGTGGCTTGTAACCATAGCAGAACTCTATTAGGCTGTATATGGAACCTTTTTATTGAATGCTCTATTAAGAACTCTCTGCTGTGGTTCTAATAAGAACCCTCTCCTGTTGTTCTAATAAGAATCATCTGCTGTGGTTCTAATAAGAACCCTCTGCTGTGTTTCTAATGAGAACCCTCTGCTGTGGTTCCATAAAGAACCCCCTGCTGTGGTTCTATAAAGAGCACTATCCTGTGGTTCTATAAAGAACCCTCTGCTGTGGTTCTAATACGAACCCTCTCCTGTGGTTCTAATATGAACCATCTGCTGTGGTTCTAATAAGAACCCTCTGCTGTGGTTCTATAAAGAACCCCCTGCTGTGGTTCTATAAAGAGCACTATCCTGTGGTTCTATATAGAACCCTCTGCTGTGGTTCTAATAAGAACCCTCTCCTGTGGTTCTAATAAGAACCCACTCCTGTGGTTCTAGTAAGAACCCTCTGCTGTGGTTCTACAAAGAACCCTCTGCTGTGGTTCAATAAAGAACCCCCTGCTGTGGTTCTATAAAGAACACTATCCATTGGTTCTAATAAGAACCCTCTGCTGTGGTTCTATAAAGAACCCCTGCTGTGGTTCTATAAAGAACCCCTGCTGTGGTTCTATAAAGAACACTATCCTGTGGTTCTATAAAGAACCCTCTGCTGTGGTTCTAATAAGAACCCACTCCTGTGGTTCTAGTAAGAACCCTCTGCTGTGGTTCTACAAAGAACCCTCTGCTGTGGTTCTATAAAGAACCCTCTGCTGTGGTTCTACAAAGAACCCTCTCCTGTGGTTCTATAAACATCACAAAAAAGGTTCTATAAAGCACCATTATTGTTATTTAATAGCAATTTTATATTGTTACATTTCCATAGACTTTCTTATTGTTAATTAACTTGTTGAATAAGGTGTTCTACCTCTGGAACAACTGGGGGGGTCCCTGAGTGTAACGGGTGCGTACTGGTGTGTACTGGTGTGTACTGGTGCGTACTGGTGTGTACTGGTGTGTACTGGTGCGTACTGGTGTGTACTGGCGTGTACTGGTGCGTACTGGTGCGTACCTGTGTGTACTGGTGTGTACTGGTGTGTACTGGTGCGTACTGGTGCGTACTGGTTCGTACTGGTGTGTACTGGTGCGTACTGGTGCGTACTGGTGTGTACTGGTGCGTACTGGTGCGTACTGGTGTGTACTGGTGCGTACTGGTGCGTACGGGTGCGTACTGGTGCGTACTGGTGCGTACTGGTTCGTACTGGTGTGTAGTGGTGCATACTGGTGTGTAGTGGTGCGTACTGGTGTGTACTGGTGCGTACTGGTGCGTACTGGTTCGTACTGGTGTGTAGTGGTGCGTACTGGTGCGTACTGGTTCGTACTGGTGTGTACTGGTGCGTACTGGTGTGTAGTGGTGCGTACTGGTGTGTAGTGGTGCGTACTGGTGTGTAGTGGTGCGTACTGGTGTGTAGTGGTGCGTACTGGTGTGTAGTGGTGCGTACTGGTGTGTAGTGGTGCGTACTGGTGCGTACTGGTTCGTACTGGTGTGTACTGGTGCGTACTGGTGCGTACTGGTGCGTACTGGTGCGTACTGGTTCGTACTGGTGTGTAGTGGTGCATACTGGTGTGTAGTGGTGCGTACTGGTGTGTACTGGTGCGTACTGGTGCGTACTGGTTCGTACTGGTGTGTAGTGATGCGTACTGGTGCGTACTGGTTCATTCTGGTGTGTACTGGTGCGTACTGGTGTGTACTGGTGCGTACTGGTGTGTACTGGTGCATACTGGTTCGTACTGGTGTGTACTGGTGCGTACTGGTGTGTAGTGGTGCGTACTGGTGCGTACTGGTGTGTACTGGTGCATACTGGTTCGTACTGGTGTGTACTGGTGCGTACTGGTGTGTAGTGGTGCGTACTGGTGCGTACTGGTGCGTACTGGTGCGTACTGGTGTGTAGTGGTGCGTACTGGTGCGTACTGGTTCGTTCTGGTGTGTACTGGTGCGTACTGGTGTGTACTGGTGCGTACTGGTGTGTACTGGTGCGTACTGGTTCGTACTGGTGTGTAGTGGTGCGTACTGGTGCGTACTGGTGCGTACTGGTGCGTACTGGTTCGTACTGGTGTGTAGTGGTGCGTACTGGTGTGTAGTGGTGCGTACTGGTGCGTACTGGTGCGTACTGGTGCGTACTGGTTCGTACTGGTGTGTAGTGGTGCGTACTGGTGTGTACTGGTGCGTACTGGTTCGTACTGGTGTGTACTGGTGCGTACTGGTGTGTAGTGGTGCGTACTGGTTCGTACTGGTGTGTAGTGGTGCGTACTGGTGTGTAGTGGTGCGTACTGGTGCGTACTGGTGTGTAGTGGTGCGTACTGGTGTGTAGTGGTGCGTACTGGTGTGTAGTGGTGCGTACTGGTGTGTACTGGTGCGTACTGGTGTGTAGTGGTGCGTACTGGTGCGTACTGGTGTGTACTGGTGTGTACTGGTGCGTACTGGTGTGTACTGGTGTGTACTGGTGCGTACTGGTGTGTACTGGCGTGTACTGGTGCGTACTGGTGCGTACCTGTGTGTACTGGTGTGTACTGGTGTGTACTGGTGCGTACTGGTGCGTACTGGTTCGTACTGGTGTGTACTGGTGCGTACTGGTGCGTACTGGTGTGTACTGGTGCGTACTGGTGCGTACTGGTGTGTACTGGTGCGTACTGGTGCGTACGGGTGTGTACTGGTGCGTACTGGTGCGTACTGGTGCGTACTGGTGCGTACTGGTTCGTACTGGTGTGTAGTGGTGCATACTGGTGTGTAGTGGTGCGTACTGGTGTGTACTGGTGCGTACTGGTGCGTACTGGTTCGTACTGGTGTGTAGTGGTGCGTACTGGTGCGTACTGGTTCGTACTGGTGTGTACTGGTGCGTACTGGTGTGTAGTGGTGCGTACTGGTGTGTAGTGGTGCGTACTGGTGTGTAGTGGTGCGTACTGGTGTGTAGTGGTGCATACTGGTGTGTAGTGGTGCGTACTGGTGTGTAGTGGTGCGTACTGGTGTGTAGTGGTGCGTACTGGTGCGTACTGGTTCGTACTGGTGTGTACTGGTGCGTACTGGTGCGTACTGGTGCGTACTGGTTCGTACTGGTGTGTAGTGGTGCATACTGGTGTGTAGTGGTGCGTACTGGTGTGTACTGGTGCGTACTGGTGCGTACTGGTTCGTACTGGTGTGTAGTGATGCGTACTGGTGCGTACTGGTTCATTCTGGTGTGTACTGGTGCGTACTGGTGTGTACTGGTGCGTACTGGTGTGTACTGGTGCATACTGGTTCGTACTGGTGTGTACTGGTGCGTACTGGTGTGTAGTGGTGCGTACTGGTGCGTACTGGTGTGTACTGGTGCATACTGGTTCGTACTGGTGTGTAGTGGTGCGTACTGGTGTGTAGTGGTGCGTACTGGTGCGTACTGGTGCGTACTGGTGCGTACTGGTGTGTAGTGATGCGTACTGGTGCGTACTGGTTCGTTCTGGTGTGTACTGGTGCGTACTGGTGTGTACTGGTGCGTACTGGTGTGTACTGGTGCGTACTGGTTCGTACTGGTGTGTAGTGGTGCGTACTGGTGCGTACTGGTGCGTACTGGTGCGTACTGGTTCGTACTGGTGTGTAGTGGTGCGTACTGGTGTGTAGTGGTGCGTACTGGTGCGTACTGGTGCGTACTGGTGCGTACTGGTTCGTACTGGTGTGTAGTGGTGCGTACTGGTGTGTACTGGTGCGTACTGGTTCGTACTGGTGTGTACTGGTGCGTACTGGTGTGTAGTGGTGCGTACTGGTTCGTACTGGTGTGTAGTGGTGCGTACTGGTGTGTAGTGGTGCGTACTGGTGCGTACTGGTGTGTAGTGGTGCGTACTGGTGTGTAGTGGTGCGTACTGGTGTGTAGTGGTGCGTACTGGTGTGTACTGGTGCGTACTGGTGTGTAGTGGTGCGTACTGGTGCGTACTGGTGTGTAGTGGTGCGTACTGGTGTGTACTGGTGCGTACTGGTGTGTAGTGGTGCGTACTGGTGGCAGAGAAGTCAGGCGCAGGAGAGAGCAAACTGATTTACAACGGTGTCGTTTAATAAACATAAAAACCACCGAACAACAGAACGATCAATGAATAGGTCAAACACAACCCGGTATCCACCAGCATAACGTACACAAGCACCACAAGAAACATTTCTGGACAAGGACATGGGGGGGAACAGAGGGTTAAATACACAACATGTAATTGGTGGAATTGAAACCAGTTGTGAGGGAATATGAGGCAAAAACCCAATGGGAAATGAAAGGTGGATCGGCGATGGCTCGAAGGCCAGTGACGTCGAAACGCCGCCCAAACTAGGAGAGGGACCGACTTTCGCCGGAGGTCATGACACTGAGGAGAGAAGAGAGAACTAATTGAGCTCAGTCAACTGTTCTCATTTCACACAATGCCATATGTGAGACTTTCACAGGCCACCATCCCTTGTTATGGTAATAGAGTAGGTGTCATATAATATCATGGCACAACACATTAGATCAACTGGAATGACACTCTCCCTCACAGTTGCACAAGAAGACCTGTGCACAAACCACGCCCCCAAAATATTCTAATGAGCCGCCGCCCCCTACATTTGAATAATCACTAAAAGAGGAAGGAACCCTTTTTTTGAACAGCGACGAACCACTGAAGGACTCAAAGGGCTGTTTGGGTCAGTAGGGTTACACATAGAACCATCACTCTTCCTAAAGAACCCCTTGAGGAACCCTCATTATATAGTGTGTAATATGTCAGTGGTTTGGGATTCACAGTACTGCTGGGAATGAGAGGCGGATATTTGGGATTCACAGTACTGCTGGGAATGAGAGGCGGATATTTGGGATTCACAGTACTGCTGGGAATGAGAGGCGGATATTTGGGATTCACAGTACTGCTGGGAATGAGAGGCGGATATTTGGGATTCACAGTACTGCTGGGAATGAGAGGCGGATATTTGGGATTCACAGTACTGCTGGGAATGAGAGGCGGATATTTGGGATTCACAGTACTGCTGGGAATGAGAGGCGGATATTTGGGATTCACAGTACTGCTGGGAATGAGAGGTGGATATTTGGGATTCACAGTACTGCTGGGAATGAGAGGCGGATATTTGGGATTCACAGTACTGCTGGGAATGAGAGGCTGATATTTGGGATTCACAGTACTGGTGGGAATGAGAGGCGGATATTTGGGATTCACAGTACTGCTGGGAATGAGAGGCGGATATTTGGGATTCACAGTACTGCTGGGAATGAGAGGCTGATATTTGGGGATCACAGTACAGCTGGGAACGAGAGGCTGATATTTGGGATTCACAGTACTGCTGGGAATGAGAGGCTGATATTTGGGATTCACAGTACTGCTGGGAATGAGAGGGTGATATTTGGGATTCACAGTACTGCTGGGAATGAGAGGCTGATATTTGGGATTCACAGTACTGCTGGGAATGTGAGGCTGATATTTGGGAATCACAGTACTGCTGGGAACGAGAGGCTGATATTTGGGATTCACCGTACTGCTGGGAATGAGAGGGTGCTATTTGGGATTCACAGTACTGCTGGAACTCTATCGTTCCTGTATAATGTTAAGTATGTGTCTCTAGCATGCTCTGTTAGGAGGTGCAGCAGGATGAAGATACAGCACTGAGTTCATCAGGAGAATAGCTAAGTTAGAAATAGCACTGAGTTCATCAGGAGAATAGCTAAGTTAGAGATAGCACTGAGTTCACCAGGATAATAGCTAAGATAGAGATAGCACTGAGTTCATCAGGAGAATAGCTAAGTTAGAAATAGCACTGAGTTCATCAGGAGAATAGCTAAGTTAGAGATAGCACTGAGTTCACCAGGAGAATAGCTAAGATAGAGATAGCACTGAGTTCATCAGGAGGATAGCTAAGTTAGAGAGATAGCACTGAGTTCATCAGGAGAATAGCTAAGTTAGAGATAGCACTGAGTTCATCAGGAGAATAGCTAAGATAGATACAGCACTGAGTTCATCAGGAGGATAGCTAAGTTAGAAATAGCACTGAGTTCATCAGGAGAATAGCTAAGTTAGAGATAGCACTGAGTTCATCAGGAGAATAGCTAAGTTAGAGATAGCACTGAGTTCATCAGGAGGATAGTCTAAAGGTTTTCCTCCTCCTAGCGAGAAGGATCGGAGGACCAATGCGCAGCGTGGTAAGTGTCCATATCGTTTAATAAAACATCAACTGAACACTCAATGAATACAAAACAATAAACGCGAACAAAACCAAAACAGTACCGTGTGGCGAACAAACACAGACACGGAAACAATCACCCCAAAAACAACAGAGACACCCAGGCTACCAAAGTATGATTCTCCATCAGAGACACCCAGGCTACCAAAGTATGATTCTCAATGAGAGACAACTAACGACACCTGCCTCTGATTGAAAACCATACTAGGCCGAACACAGACACGGAAACAATCACCCCAAAAACAACAGAGACACCCAGGCTACCAAAGTATGGTTCTCAATGAGAGACAACTAACGACACCTGCCTCTGATTGAGAACCATATCTGGAGTACTTCTCCTGTCCTATTCGGTGTCCTGTGTGAATCTAAGTGTGCGTTCTCTAATTCTCTCCTTCTTTCTTTCTCTCTCTCGGAGGACCTGAGCCCTAGGACCATGCCCCAGGACTACCTGACAATGATGACTCCTTGCTGTCTCCAGTCCACCTGGCCATGCTGCTGCTCCAGTTTCAACTGTTCTGCCTTACTATTATTCGACCATGCTGGTCATTTATGAACATTTGAACATCTTGGCCATGTTCTGTTATAATCTCCACCGGGCACAGCCAGAAGAGGACTGGCCACCCCACATATGCTCTCTCTAATTCTCTCTTTCTTTCTCTTTCTCGGAGGACCTGAGCCCTAGGACCGTGCCCCAGGACTACCTGACATGATGACTCCTTGCTGTCCCCGGTCCACCTGACTGTGCTGCTGCTCCAGTTTCAACTGTTCTGCCTTGTTATTATTCGACCATGCTGGTCATTCATGAACATTTGAACATCTTGGCCATGTTCTGTTATAATCTCCACCCGGCACAGCAAGAGGAGGACTGGCCACCCCACGCCTGGTTCCTCTCTAGGTTTCTTCCTAGGTTTTGGCCTTTCTATGAGTTTTTCCTAGCCACCGTGCTTCTACACCTGCATTGCTTGCTGTTTGGGGTTTTAGGCTGGGTTTCTGTACAGCACTTTGAGATATCAGCTGATGTACAAAGGGCTATATAAATACATTTGATTTGATTTGATTTGATTTTATACTAGGCCGAACACAGAAAACCAACCTAGAAACACAAAACATAGAATGCCCACCCAACTCACGCCCTGACCAACTAAAACAAATGAATAACACAGGAACTAGGGTCAGAACGTGACAGATAGCTAAGATAGATACAGCACTGAGTTCACCAGGAGAAGAAGCCCCAGGGTTGGGGTTAGTGCAGCAAGCCCCAGGGTTAGGGTTAGTGCAGCAAGCCCCAGGGTTAGAGTAGCAAGCCCCAGGGTTAGTGTAGCAAGCCCCAGGGGTAGTGTAGCAATCCCCAGGGTTAGGGTTAGTGCAGCAAGCCCCAGGGTTAGCATAGCAAGCCCCAGGGTTAGAGTTAGTGTATCAAGCCCCAGGGTTAGGGTTACTGCAGCAAGCCCCAGGGTTAGAGTAGCAAGCCCCCGGGTTAGTGTAGCAATCCCCAGGGTTAGGGTTAGTGCAGCAAGCCCCAGGGTTAGCATAGCAAGCCCCAGGGTTAGAGTTAGTGTAGCAAGACCCAGGGTTATAGTTAGTGTAGCAAGCCCCAGGGTTAGGGTTAGTGCAGCAAGCCCCAGGGTTAGAGTAGCAAGCCCCAGGGTTAGTGTAGCAAGCCCCAGGGTTAGGGTTACTGCAGCAAGTCCCAGGGTTAGAGTAGCAAGCCCCAGGGTTAGTGTAGCAAGCCCCAGGGTTAGGGTTAGTGGAGCAAGCCCCAGGGTTAGGGTTAGTGTAGCAAGCCCCAGGGTTAGTGTAGCAAGCCCCAGGGTTAGTGTAGCAAGCCCCAGGGTTAGGGTTAGTGTAGCAAGCCCCAGGGTTAGTGTAGCAAGCCCCAGGGTTAGGGTTAGTGTAGCAAGCCCCAGGGTTAGTGTAGCAAGCCCCAGGGTTAGGGTTAGTGTAGCAAGCCCCAGGGTTAGGGTTAGTGCAGCAAGCCCCAGGGTTAGTGTAGCAAGCCCCAGGGTTAGGGTTAGTGCAGCAAGCCCCAGGGTTAGTGTAGCAAGCCCCAGGGTTAGTGCAGCAAGCCCCAGGGTTAGGGTTAGTGCAGCAAGCCCCAGGGTTAGAGTAGCAAGCCACAGGGTTAGAGTAGCATGCCCCAGGGTTAGAGTAGCAAGCCCCAGGGTTAGTGCAGCAAGCCCCAGGGTTAGTGTAGCAAGCCCCAGGGTTAGTGCAGCAAGCCCCAGGTTTAGGGTTAGTGGAGCAAGCCCCAGGGTTAGTGTAGCAAGCCCCAGGGTTAGGGGTAGTGTAGCAAGCCCCAGGGTTAGTGTAGCAAGCCCCAGGGTTAGAGTAGCAAGCCCCAGGGTTAGTGTAGCAAGCCCCAGGGTTAGAGTTAGTGTAGCAAGCCCCAGGGTTAGGGTTAGTGTAGCAAGCCCCAGGGTTAGTGTAGCAAGCCCCAGGGTTAGAGTTAGTGTAGCAAGCCCCAGGGTTAGGGTTAGTGTAGCAAGCCCCAGGGTTAGAGTTAGTGTAGCAAGCCCCAGGGTTAGAGTTAGTGTAGCAAGCCCCAGGGTTAGAGTAGCAAGCCCCAGGTTTATTGTTAGTGTAGCAAGCCCCAGGGTTAGTGTAGCAAGCCCCAGGTTTATTGTTATTGTAGCAAGCCCCATGGTTAGTGGAGCAAGCCCCAGGGTTATAGATAGTGTAGCAAGCCCCAGGGTCAGAGTTAGTGTAGCAAGCCCCAGGGTTAGTGTAGCAAGCCCCAGGGTTAGTGTAGCAAGCCCCATGGTTAGTGTATCAAGCCCCAGGGTTAGTGTAGCAAGCCCCAGGTTTAGGGTTAGTGTAGCAAGCCCCAGGGTTAGTGTAGCAAGCCCCAGGGTTAGTGTAGCAAGCCCCAGGGTTAGTGTAGCAAGCCCCAGGGTTAGGGTTAGTGTAGCAAGCCCCAGGGTTAGTGTAGCAAGCCCCAGGGTTAGAGTTAGTGTAGCAAGCCCCAGGTTTAGGGTTAGTGTAGCAAGCCCCAGAGTTAGTGTAGCAAGCCACAGGGTTAGTGTAGCAAGCCCCAGGGTTAGTGTAGCAAGCCCCAGGGTTAGGGTTAGTGTAGCAAGCCCCATAGTTAGTGTAGCAAGCCCCAGGGTTAGAGTTAGTGTAGCAAGCCCCAGGTTTAGGGTTAGTGTAGCAAGCCCCAGGGTTAGTGTAGCAAGCCCCAGGGTTAGGGTTAGTGTAGCAAGCCCCGGGGTTAGAGTAGCAAGCCCCAGGTTTATTGTTAGTGTAGCAAGCCCCAGGGTTAGTGTAGCAAGCCCCAGGTTTATTGTTATTGTAGCAAGCCCCAGGGTTAGTGGAGCAAGCCCCAGGGTTAGAGGTAGTGTAGCAAGCCCCAGTGTTAGAGTTAGTGTAGCAAGCCCCAGGGTTAGTGTAGCAAGCCCCATGGTTAGTGTATCAAGCCCCAGGGTTAGTGTAGCAAGCCCCAGGGTTAGTGTAGCAAGCCCCAGGGTTAGGGTTAGTGTAGCAAGCCCCAGGGTTAGTGTAGCAAGCCCCAGGGTTAGAGTTAGTGTAGCAAGCCCCAGGTTTAGGGTTAGTGTAGTAAGCCCCAGAGTTAGTGTAGCAAGCCCCAGGGTTAGTGTAGCAAGCCCCAGGGTTAGAGTAGCAAGCCCCAGGGTTAGGGTTAGTGTAGCAAGCCCCAGAGTTAGTGTAGCAAGCCCCAGGGTTAGTGTAGCAAGCCCCAGGGTTAGAGTTAGTGTAGCAAGCCCCAGGGTTAGGGTTAGTGTAGCAAGCCCCAGGGTTAGTGTAGCAAGCCCCAGGGTTAGGGTTAGTGTAGCAAGCCCCGGGGTTAGTGTAGCAAGCCCCAGGGTTAGAGTAGCAAGCCCCAGGGTTAGGGTTAGTGTAGCAAGCCCCAGAGTTAGTGTAGCAAGCCCCAGGGTTAGTGTAGCAAGCCCCAGGGTTAGAGTTAGTGTAGCAAGCCCCAGGGTTAGGGTTAGTGTAACAAGCCCCAGGGTTAGTGTAGCAAGCCCCAGGGTTAGGGTTAGTGTAGCAAGCCCCAGGGTTAGGGTTAGAATAGCAAGCCCCATGGTTAGTGTAGCAAGCCCCAGGGTTAGGGTTAGTGTAGCAAGCCCCAGGGTTAGTGTAGCAAGCCCCAGGGTTAGGGTTAGTGTAGCAAGCCCCAGGGTTAGTGTAGCAAGCCCCAGGGTTATAGTAGCAAGCCCCAGGGTTATAGTAGCAAGCCCCAGGGTTAGGGTTAGTGTAGCAAGCCCCAGGTTTAGTGTAGCAAGCCCCAGGTTTAGTGTAGCAAGCCCCAGGTTTAGTGTAGCAAGCCCCAGTTTTAGTGTAGCAAGCCCCAGGTTTAGTGTAGCAAGCCCCAGGTTTAGTGTAGCAAGCCCCAGGGTTAGGGTTAGTGTAGCAAGCCCCGGGGTTAGTGTAGCAAGCCCCAGGGTTAGTGTAGCAAGCCCCAGGTTTAGGGTTAGTGTAACAAGCCCCAGGGTTAGTGTAGCAAGCCCCAGGGTTAGGGTTAGTGTAGCAAGCCCCAGGGTTAGGGTTAGTGTAGCAAGCCCCATGGTTAGTGTAGCAAGCCCCAGGGTTAGGGTTAGTGTAGCAAGCCCCAGGGTTACTGTAGCAAGCCCCAGGGTTAGGGTTAGTGTAGCAAGCCCCAGGGTTAGTGTAGCAAGCCCCAGGGTTAGTGTAGCAAGCCCCAGGGTTA
Source organism: Oncorhynchus keta (assembly GCF_023373465.1). Classification (NCBI taxonomy): domain Eukaryota; kingdom Metazoa; phylum Chordata; class Actinopteri; order Salmoniformes; family Salmonidae; genus Oncorhynchus; species Oncorhynchus keta. Next base: position 8,704,925 of record NC_068444.1, read on the forward strand.
TAGTAGCAAGCCCCAGGGTTATAGTAGCAAGCCCCAGGGTTAGGGTTAGTGTAGCAAGCCCCAGGTTTAGTGTAGCAAGCCCCAGGTTTAGTGTAGCAAGCCCCAGGTTTAGTGTAGCAAGCCCCAGGTTTAGTGTAGCAAGCCCCAGGGTTAGTGTAGCAAGCCCCAGGGTTAGTGTAGCAAGCCACAGGGTTAGAGTAGCAAGCCCCAGGGTTAGGGTTAGTGTAGCAAGCCCCAGAGTTAGTGTAGCAAGCCCCAGGGTTAGTGTAGCAAGCCCCAGGGTTAGAGTTAGTGTAGCAAGCCCCAGGTTTAGGGTTAGTGTAGCAAGCCCCAGGGTTAGTGTAGCAAGCCCCAGGGTTAGGGTTAGTGTAGCAAGCCCCGGGGTTAGTGTAGCAAGCCCCAGGGTTAGTGTAGCAAGCCCCAGGTTTAGGGTTAGTGTAACAAGCCCCAGGGTTAGTGTAGCAAGCCCCAGGGTTAGGGTTAGTGTAGCAAGCCCCAGGGTTAGGGTTAGTATAGCAAGCCCCATGGTTAGTGTAGCAAGCCCCAGGGTTAGGGTTAGTGTAGCAAGCCCCAGGGTTAGTGTAGCAAGCCCCAGGGTTAGGGTTAGTGTAGCAAGCCCAGGGTTAGTGTAGCAAGCCCCAGGGTTATAGTAGCAAGCCCAGGGTTATAGTAGCAAGCCCCAGGGTTAGGGTTAGTGTAGCAAGCCCCAGGTTTAGTGTAGCAAGCCCCAGGTTTAGTGTAGCAAGCCCCAGGTTTAGTGTAGCAAGCCCCAGGTTTAGTGTAGCAAGCCCCAGGTTTAGTGTAGCAAGCCCCAGGTTTAGTGTAGCAAGCCCCAGGGTTAGGGTTAGTGTAGCAAGCCCCGGGTTAGTGTAGCAAGCCCCAGGGTTAGTGTAGCAAGCCCCAGGTTTAGGGTTAGTGTAACAAGCCCCAGGGTTAGTGTAGCAAGCCCCAGGGTTAGGGTTAGTGTAGCAAGCCCCAGGGTTAGGGTTAGTGTAGCAAGCCCCATGGTTAGTGTAGCAAGCCCCAGGGTTAGGGTTAGTGTAGCAAGCCCCAGGGTTACTGTAGCAAGCCCCAGGGTTAGGGTTAGTGTAGCAAGCCCCAGGGTTAGTGTAGCAAGCCCCAGGGTTAGTGTAGCAAGCCCCAGGGTTATAGTAGCAAGCCCCAGGGTTATAGTAGCAAGCCCCAGGGTTAGGGTTAGTGTAGCAAGCCCCAGGTTTAGTGTAGCAAGCCCCAGGTTTAGTGTAGCAAGCCCCAGGGTTAGTGTAGCAAGCCCCAGGGTTAGGGTTAGTGTAGCAAGCCCCAGGGTTAGTGTAGCAAGCCCCAGGGTTATAGTAGCAAGCCCCAGGGTTATAGTAGCAAGCCCCAGGGTTAGGGTTAGTGTAGCAAGCCCCAGGTTTAGTGTAGCAAGCCCCAGGTTTAGTGTAGCAAGCCCCAGGTTTAGTGTAGCAAGCCCCAGGTTTAGTGTAGCAAGCCCCAGGTTTAGTGTAGCAAGCCCCAGGTTTAGTGTAGCAAGCCCCAGGGTTAGGGTTAGTGTAGCAAGCCCCGGGGTTAGTGTAGCAAGCCCGAGGGTTAGTGTAGCAAGCCCCAGGTTTAGGGTTAGTGTAACAAGCCCCAGGGTTAGTGTAGCAAGCCCCAGGGTTAGGGTTAGTGTAGCAAGCCCCAGGGTTAGGGTTAGTGTAGCAAGCCCCATGGTTAGTGTAGCAAGCCCCAGGGTTAGGGTTAGTGTAGCAAGCCTCAGGGTTACTGTAGCAAGCCCCAGGGTTAGGGTTAGTGTAGCAAGCCCCAGGGTTAGTGTAGCAAGCCCCAGGGTTAGTGTAGCAAGCCCCAGGGTTATAGTAGCAAGCCCCAGGGTTATAGTAGCAAGCCCCAGGGTTAGGGTTAGTGTAGCAAGCCCCAGGTTTAGTGTAGCAAGCCCCAGGTTTAGTGTAGCAAGCCCCAGGTTTAGTGTAGCAAGCCCCAGGTTTAGGGTTAGTGTAGCAAGCCCCAGGGTTAGTGTAGCAAGCCCCAGGGTTAGGGTTAGTGTAGCAAGCCCCGGGGTTAGAGTAGCAAGCCCCAGGTTTATTGTTAGTGTAGCAAGCCCCAGGGTTAGTGTAGCAAGCCCCAGGTTTATTGTTATTGTAGCAAGCCCCAGGGTTAGTGGAGCAAGCCCCAGGGTTAGAGGTAGTGTAGCAAGCCCCAGTGTTAGAGTTAGTGTAGCAAGCCCCAGGGTTAGTGTAGCAAGCCCCATGGTTAGTGTATCAAGCCCCAGGGTTAGTGTAGCAAGCCCCAGGTTTAGGGTTAGTGTAGCAAGCCCCAGGGTTAGTGTAGCAAGCCCCAGGGTTAGGGTTAGTGTAGCAAGCCCCAGGGTTAGTGTAGCAAGCCCCAGGGTTAGAGTTAGTGTAGCAAGCCCCAGGTTTAGGGTTAGTGTAGTAAGCCCCAGAGTTAGTGTAGCAAGCCCCAGGGTTAGTGTAGCAAGCCCCAGGGTTAGAGTAGCAAGCCCCAGGGTTAGGGTTAGTGTAGCAAGCCCCAGAGTTAGTGTAGCAAGCCCCAGGGTTAGTGTAGCAAGCCCCAGGGTTAGAGTTAGTGTAGCAAGCCCCAGGTTTAGGGTTAGTGTAGCAAGCCCCCAGGGTTAGTGTAGCAAGCCCCAGGGTTAGGGTTAGTGTAGCAAGCCCCGGGGTTAGTGTAGCAAGCCCCAGGGTTAGAGTAGCAAGCCCCAGGGTTAGGGTTAGTGTAGCAAGCCCCAGAGTTAGTGTAGCAAGCCCCAGGGTTAGTGTAGCAAGCCCCAGGGTTAGAGTTAGTGTAGCAAGCCCCAGGTTTAGGGTTAGTGTAACAAGCCCCAGGGTTAGTGTAGCAAGCCCCAGGGTTAGGGTTAGTGTAGCAAGCCCCAGGGTTAGGGTTAGTGTAGCAAGCCCCAGGGTTAGTGTAGCAAGCCCCAGGGTTAGGGTTAGTGTAGCAAGCCCCAGGGTTAGTGTAGCAAGCCCCAGGGTTAGGGTTAGTGTAGCAAGCCCCAGGGTTAGTGTAGCAAGCCCCAGGGTTAGTGTAGCAAGCCCCAGGGTTATAGTAGCAAGCCCCAGGGTTATAGTAGCAAGCCCCAGGGTTAGGGTTAGTGTAGCAAGCCCCAGGTTTAGTGTAGCAAGCCCCAGGTTTAGTGTAGCAAGCCCCAGGTTTAGTGTAGCAAGCCCCAGGTTTAGTGTAGCAAGCCCCAGGGTTAGTGTAGCAAGCCCCAGGTTTAGTGTAGCAAGCCACAGGGTTAGAGTAGCAAGCCCCAGGGTTAGGGTTAGTGTAGCAAGCCCCAGAGTTAGTGTAGCAAGCCCCAGGGTTAGTGTAGCAAGCCCCAGGGTTAGAGTTAGTGTAGCAAGCCCCAGGTTTAGGGTTAGTGTAGCAAGCCCCAGGGTTAGTGTAGCAAGCCCCAGGGTTAGGGTTAGTGTAGCAAGCCCCGGGGTTAGTGTAGCAAGCCCCAGGGTTAGTGTAGCAAGCCCCAGGTTTAGGGTTAGTGTAACAAGCCCCAGGGTTAGTGTAGCAAGCCCCAGGGTTAGGGTTAGTGTAGCAAGCCCCAGGGTTAGGGTTAGTATAGCAAGCCCCATGGTTAGTGTAGCAAGCCCCAGGGTTAGGGTTAGTGTAGCAAGCCCCAGGGTTAGTGTAGCAAGCCCCAGGGTTAGGGTTAGTGTAGCAAGCCCCAGGGTTAGTGTAGCAAGCCCCAGGGTTATAGTAGCAAGCCCCAGGGTTATAGTAGCAAGCCCCAGGGTTAGGGTTAGTGTAGCAAGCCCCAGGTTTAGTGTAGCAAGCCCCAGGTTTAGTGTAGCAAGCCCCAGGTTTAGTGTAGCAAGCCCCAGGTTTAGTGTAGCAAGCCCCAGGTTTAGTGTAGCAAGCCCCAGGTTTAGTGTAGCAAGCCCCAGGGTTAGGGTTAGTGTAGCAAGCCCCGGGGTTAGTGTAGCAAGCCCCAGGGTTAGTGTAGCAAGCCCCAGGTTTAGGGTTAGTGTAACAAGCCCCAGGGTTAGTGTAGCAAGCCCCAGGGTTAGTTAGTAGCAAGCCCATGGTTAGTGTAGCAGGGTTAGGGTTAGTGTAGCAAGCCCCAGGGTTACTGGTTAGTGTAGCAAGCCCCAGGGTTAGGGTTAGTGTAGCAAGCCCCAGGGTTAGTGTTATAGTAGCAAGCCCCAGGGTTAGGGTTAGTGTAGCAAGCCCCAGGGTTAGTGTTTAGTGTAAGCCCCAGGGTTAGGGTTAGTGTAGCCCCAGGGGTTAGTGTAGCAAGCCCCCAGGGTTAGGGTTAGTGTAGCAAGGGTTAGCCCCAGGGTTAGGTAGTGCAAGCCCCAGGGTTAGTGTAAGCCCCAGGGTTAGGGTTAGTGTAGCAAGCCCCAGGTTTAGTGTAGCAAGCCCCAGGGTTTAGTGTAGCAAGCCCCAGGGTTAGTGTAGCAAGCCCAGGGTTAGTAGTAGCAAGCCCCAGGGTTAGGGTTAGTGTAGCAAGCCCCAGGTTAGTGTAGCAAGCCCCAGGGTTTTAGTGTAGCAAGCCCCAGGGTTAGTGTGTTAGGGTTAGTGTAGCAAGCCCCAGGGTTATGTAGTAGCAAGCCCCAGGGTTTAGGGGGTTAGTGTGTAGCAAGCCCCAGGTTTAGTGTAGCAAGCCCCAGGTTTAGTGTAGCAAGCCCCAGGTTTAGTGTAGCAAGCCCCAGGTTTAGTGTAGCAAGCCCCAGGTTTAGTGTAGCAAGCCCCAGGGTTAGGGTTAGTGTAGCAAGCCCCGGGTTAGTGTAGCAAGCCCCAGGGTTAGTGTAGCAAGCCCCAGGTTTAGGGTTAGTGTAACAAGCCCCAGGGTTAGTGTAGCAAGCCCCAGGGTTAGGGTTAGTGTAGCAAGCCCCAGGGTTAGGTTAGTGTAGCAAGCCCCATGGTTAGTGTAGCAAGCCCCAGGGTTAGGGTTAGTGTAGCAAGCCCCAGGGTTACTGTAGCAAGCCCCAGGGTTAGGGTTAGTGTAGCAAGCCCCAGGGTTAGTGTAGCAAGCCCCAGGGTTAGTGTAGCAAGCCCCAGGGTTATAGTAGCAAGCCCCAGGGTTATAGTAGCAAGCCCCAGGGTTAGGGTTAGTGTAGCAAGCCCCAGGTTTAGTGTAGCAAGCCCCAGGTTTAGTGTAGCAAGCCCCAGGTTTAGTGTAGCAAGCCCCAGGTTTAGGGTTAGTGTAGCAAGCCCCAGGGTTAGTGTAGCAAGCCCCAGGGTTAGGGTTAGTGTAGCAAGCCCCGGGGTTAGAGTAGCAAGCCCCAGGTTTATTGTTAGTGTAGCAAGCCCCAGGGTTAGTGTAGCAAGCCCCAGGTTTATTGTTATTGTAGCAAGCCCCAGGGTTAGTGGAGCAAGCCCCAGGGTTAGAGGTAGTGTAGCAAGCCCCAGTGTTAGAGTTAGTGTAGCAAGCCCCAGGGTTAGTGTAGCAAGCCCCATGGTTAGTGTATCAAGCCCCAGGGTTAGTGTAGCAAGCCCCAGGTTTAGGGTTAGTGTAGCAAGCCCCAGGGTTAGTGTAGCAAGCCCCAGGGTTAGGGTTAGTGTAGCAAGCCCCAGGGTTAGTGTAGCAAGCCCCAGGGTTAGAGTTAGTGTAGCAAGCCCCAGGTTTAGGGTTAGTGTAGTAAGCCCCAGAGTTAGTGTAGCAAGCCCCAGGGTTAGTGTAGCAAGCCCCAGGGTTAGAGTAGCAAGCCCCAGGGTTAGGGTTAGTGTAGCAAGCCCCAGAGTTAGTGTAGCAAGCCCCGGGGTTAGTGTAGCAAGCCCCAGGGTTAGAGTTAGTGTAGCAAGCCCCAGGTTTAGGGTTAGTGTAGCAAGCCCCAGGGTTAGTGTAGCAAGCCCCAGGGTTAGGGTTAGTGTAGCAAGCCCCGGGGTTAGTGTAGCAAGCCCCAGGGTTAGAGTAGCAAGCCCCAGGGTTAGGGTTAGTGTAGCAAGCCCCAGAGTTAGTGTAGCAAGCCCCAGGGTTAGTGTAGCAAGCCCCAGGGTTAGAGTTAGTGTAGCAAGCCCCAGGTTTAGGGTTAGTGTAACAAGCCCCAGGGTTAGTGTAGCAAGCCCCAGGGTTAGGGTTAGTGTAGCAAGCCCCAGGGTTAGGGTTAGTATAGCAAGCCCCATGGTTAGTGTAGCAAGCCCCAGGGTTAGGGTCACTATAGCAAGCCCCAGGGTTAGAGTAGCAAGCCCCAGGGTTAGGGTTAGTGTAGCAAGCCCCAGGGTTAGTGTAGCAAGTCCCAGGGTTATAGTAGCAAGCCCCAGGGTTATAGTAGCAAGCCCCAGGGTTAGGGTTAGTGTAGCAAGCCCCAGGTTTAGTGTAGCAAGCCCCAGGTTTAGTGTAGCAAGCCCCAGGTTTAGTGTAGCAAGCCCCAGGTTTAGTGTAGCAAGCCCCAGGTTTAGTGTAGCAAGCCCCAGGTTTAGTGTAGCAAGCCCCAGGGTTAGGGTTAGTGTAGCAAGCCCGGGGTTAGTGTAGCAAGCCCCAGGGTTAGTGTAGCAAGCCCCAGGTTTAGGGTTAGTGTAACAAGCCCCAGGGTTAGTGTAGCAAGCCCCAGGGTTAGGGTTAGTGTAGCAAGCCCCAGGGTTAGGGTTAGTGTAGCAAGCCCCATGGTTAGTGTAGCAAGCCCCAGGGTTAGGGTTAGTGTAGCAAGCCCCAGGGTTACTGTAGCAAGCCCCAGGGTTAGGGTTAGTGTAGCAAGCCCCAGGGTTAGTGTAGCAAGCCCCAGGGTTAGTGTAGCAAGCCCCAGGGTTATAGTAGCAAGCCCCAGGGTTATAGTAGCAAGCCCCAGGGTTAGGGTTAGTGTAGCAAGCCCCAGGTTTAGTGTAGCAAGCCCCAGGTTTAGTGTAGCAAGCCCCAGGTTTAGTGTAGCAAGCCCCAGGTTTAGTGTAGCAAGCCCCAGGGTTAGTGTAGCAAGCCCCAGGTTTAGTGTAGCAAGCCACAGGGTTAGAGTAGCAAGCCCCAGGGTTAGGGTTAGTGTAGCAAGCCCCAGAGTTAGTGTAGCAAGCCCCAGGGTTAGTGTAGCAAGCCCCAGGGTTAGAGTTAGTGTAGCAAGCCCCAGGTTTAGGGTTAGTGTAGCAAGCCCCAGGGTTAGTGTAGCAAGCCCCAGGGTT
>NC_068444.1:8716965-8771965 GCF_023373465.1 Oncorhynchus keta
AATACAGCCATTTTTCCAGCCAAAGAGAGGAGTCACAAAAAGCAGAAATATAGATAAAATGAATCACTAACCTTTGATGATCTTCATCAGATGACACTCATAGGACATCATGTTACACAATACATGTATGGTCAGAGCCAAGTCACAAAAACATATACAGCCGTTTTTCCAGCCAAAGAGAGGAGTCACAAAAAGCAGAAATATAGATAAAATTAATCACTAAGCTTTGATGATCTTCATCAGATGACACTCATAGGACATCATGTTACACAATACATGTATGGTCAGAGCCAAGTCACAAAAACACATACAGCCATTTTCCAGCCAACGAGAGGAGTCACAAAAAGCAGAAATATAGATAAAATGAATCACTAACCTTTGATGATCTTCATCAGATGACACTCATAGGACATCATGTTACACAATACATGTATGGTCAGAGCCAAGTCACAAAAACACATACAGCCATTTTTCCAGCCAAAGAGAGGAGTCACAAAAAGCAGAAATATAGATCAAATGAATCACTAACCTTTGATGATCTTCATCAGATGACACTCATAGGACATCATGTTACACAATACATGTATGGTCAGAGCCAAGTCACAAAAACACATACAGCCATTTTTCCAGCCAAAGAGAGGAGTCACAAAAAGCAGAAATATAGATACAATTAATCACTAACCTTTGATGATCTTCATCAGATGACACTCATAGGACATCATGTTACACAATACATGTATGGTCAGAGCCAAGTCACAAAAACACATACAGACATTTTTACAGCTAAAGAGAGGAGTCACAAAAAGCAGAAATATAGATCAAATGAATCACTAACCTTTGATGATCTTCATCAGATGACACTCATAGGACATCATGTTACACAATACATGTATGGTCAGAGCCAAGTCACAAAAACAAATACAGACATTTTTCCAGCCAAAGAGAGGAGTCACAAAAAGCAGAAATATAGATAAAATGAATCACTAACCTTTGATGATCTTCATCAGATGACACTCATAGGACATCATGTTACACAATACATGTATGGTCAGAGCCAAGTCACAAAAACACAAACAGCCATTTTTCCAGCCAAAGAGAGGAGTCACAAAAAGCAGAAATATAGATAAAATTAATCACTAACCTTTGATGATCTTCATCAGATGACACTCATAGGACATCATGTTACACAATACATGTATGGTCAGAGCCAAGTCACAAAAACACATACAGCCATTTTTCCAGCCAAAGAGAGGAGTCACAAAAAGCAGAAATATAGATTAAATGAATCACTAACCTTTGATGATCTTCATCAGATGACACTCATAGGACATCATGTTACACAATACATGTATTGTCAGAGCCAAGTCACAAAAACACATACAGCCATTTTTACAGCTAAAGAGAGGAGTCACAAAAAGCAGAAATATAGATCAAATGAATCACTAACCTTTGATGATCTTCATCAGATGACACTCATAGGACATCATGTTACACAATACATGTATGGTCAGAGCCAAGTCACAAAAACAAATACAGCCATTTTTCCAGCCAAAGAGAGGAGTCACAAAAAGCAGAAATATAGATAAAATGAATCACTAACCTTTGATGATCTTCATCAGATGACACTCATAGGACATCATGTTACACAATACATGTATGGTCAGAGCCAAGTCACAAAAACACATACAGCCGTTTTTCCAGCCAAAGAGAGGAGTCACAAAAAGCAGAAATATAGATAAAATTAATCACTAACCTTTGATGATCTTCATCAGATGACACTCATAGGACATCATGTTACACAATACATGTATGGTCAGAGCCAAGTCACAAAAACACATACAGCCATTTTCCAGCCAACGAGAGGAGTCACAAAAAGCAGAAATATAGATAAAATGAATCACTAACCTTTGATGATCTTCATCAGATGACACTCATAGGACATCATGTTACACAATACATGTATGGTCAGAGCCAAGTCACAAAAACACATACAGCCATTTTTCCAGCCAAAGAGAGGAGTCACAAAAAGCAGAAATATAGATACAATTAATCACTAACCTTTGATGATCTTCATCAGATGACACTCATAGGACATCATGTTACACAATACATGTATGGTCAGAGCCAAGTCACAAAAACACATACAGCCATTTTTACAGCTAAAGAGAGGAGTCACAAAAAGCAGAAATATAGATCAAATGAATCACTAACCTTTGATGATCTTCATCAGATGACACTCATAGGACATCATGTTACACAATACATGTATGGTCAGAGCCAAGTCACAAAAACAAATACAGCCATTTTTCCAGCCAAAGAGAGGAGTCACAAAAAGCAGAAATATAGATAAAATGAATCACTAACCTTTGATGATCTTCATCAGATGACACTCATAGGACATCATGTTACACAATACATGTATGGTCAGAGCCAAGTCACAAAAACACAAACAGCCATTTTTCCAGCCAAAGAGAGGAGTCACAAAAAGCAGAAATATAGATAAAATGAATCACTAACCTTTGATGATCTTCATCAGATGACACTCATAGGACATCATGTTACACAATACATGTATGGTCAGAGCCAAGTCACAAAAACACATACAGCCATTTTTCCAGCCAAAGAGAGGAGTCACAAAAAGCAGAAATATAGATAAAATGAATCACTAACCTTTGATGATCTTCATCAGATGACACTCATAGGACATCATGTTACACAATACATGTATGGTCAGAGCCAAGTCACAAAAACACATACAGCCATTTTTCCAGCCAAAGAGAGGAGTCACAAAAAGCAGAAATATAGATAAAATGAATCACTAACCTTTGATGATCTTCATCAGATGACACTCATAGGACATCATGTTACACAATACATGTATGTTTTGTTCGATGAAGTTCATATTTTTATCCAAAAATCTCAGTTTACATTGGCTCGTTACGTTCAGTAATGTTTTGCTTCCAAAACATCCAGTGATTTTGCAGAGAGCCACATCAATTTACAGAAATACTCATAATAAACATTGATAAAAGATACAAGTGTTATTCACAGAATTAAAGAGAGACTTCTCCATAATGCAACCACTGTGTCAGATTTCAAAAATAAATTATGGAAAAAGCACACCGTGCAATAATCTGAGTACGGCGCTCAGAGACCAAAACAGCCAAAGAAATATCCGCCATGTTCTGGAGTTAACATTAGTCAGAAATAGCATTATAAATATTCACTTACCTTTGATGATCTTCATCAGAATGCACTCCCAGGAATCCAAGTTCCACAATAAATGTTTTATTTGTAGGAGAAAGTTAATCATTTATGTCCAAATTCCTCCTTGTTGTTAACGCGTTCAGCCCAGTAATCCATCTTCATGAGGGGCGAACACTAGGTCCAGACGAAAAGTCCAAAAGTTCCGTTACAGTCAAACGATGTGTAGAATCAATCTTTAGGATGTTTTTAACAGAAATCTTCAATAATGTTCCACCCAGAGAATTAATTTGTCTTCAGAAATGCAATGGATTGCAAGCTACCTCTCACATGAATGACCAGACCACTGACTCAAAGAGCTCTTATGAGCCCATCCTTTATAGTAGAAGCCTCAAACAACATTCTAAAGACTGTTGACATCTAGTGGAAGCCTTAGGAAGTGCAATTTGAACCCATACTTGACCCCAAACCCCTTACTTAGTAAATAAAACATTTGTTAAACACATCCGGTATACATTATTTATAGTGTTTTCATGTTATAACTATTACAGATCATGGAATTTTAACCCCACCCCTCAGTTACTTTCAGTACATACCATCTATCACCCTAACCCCACCCCTCAGCTACTCTCAGGACATCCCACCTATATCAAATTAACCCCACCCCTCAGCTACTCTCAGTCCATCCCACCTATCACCTTAACCCCACCCCTCAGCTACTCTCAGTCCATCCCACCTATCACCCTAACCCCACCCCTCAGCTACTCTCAGTCCATCCCACCTATCACCCTAACCCCACCCCTCAGCTACTCTCAGTCCATCCCACCTATCACCCTAACCCCACCCCTCAGCTATTCTCAGTCCATCCCACCTATATCAAATTAACCCCACCCCTCAGCTACTCTCAGTCCATCCCACCTATCACCTTAACCCCACCCCTCAGCTACTCTCAGTCCATCCCACCTATCACCTTAACCCCACCCATCAGCTACTCTCAGTCCATCCCACCTATCACCTTAACCCCACCCCTCAGCTACTCTCAGTCCATCCCACCTATCACCTTAACCCCACCCCTCAGCTATTCTCAGTCCATCCCACCTATATCAAATTAACCCCACCCCTCAGCTACTCTCAGTCCATCCCACCTATCACCTTAACCCCACCCCTCAGCTACTCTCAGTCCATCCCACCTATCACCCTAACCCCACCCCTCAGCTACTCTCAGTCCATCCCACCTATCACCTTAACCCCACCCCTCAGCTACTCTCAGTCTATCCCACCTATCACCTTAACCCCACCCCTCAGCTACTCTCAGTCCATCCCACCTATCACCTTAACCCCACCCCTCAGCTACTCTCAGTCCATCCCACCTATCACCTTAACCCCACCCCTCAGCTACTCTCAGTCCATCCCACCTATCACCCTAACCCCACCCCTCAGCTACTCTCAGTCCATCCCACCTATCACCTTAACCCCACCCCTCAGCTACTCTCAGTCCATCCCACCTATCACCTTAACCCCACCCCTCAGCTACTCTCAGTCCATCCCACCTATCACCTTAACCCCACCCCCCAGCTACTCTCAGTCCATCCCACCTATCACCTTAACCCCACCCCTCAGCTACTCTCAGTCCATCCCACCTATCACCCTAACCCCACCCCTCAGCTACTCTCAGTCCATCCCACCTTAACCCCACCCCTCAGCTACTCTCAGTCCATCCCACCTATCACCCTAACCCCACCCCTCAGCTACTCTCAGTCCATCCCACCTATCACCTTAACCCCACCCCTCAGCTACTCTCAGTCCATCCCACCTATCACCTTAACCCCACCCCTCAGCTACTCTCAGTCCATCCCACCTATCACCTTAACCCCACCCCTCAGCTACTCTCAGTCCATCCCACCTATCACCCTAACCCCACCCCTCAGCTACTCTCAGTCCATCCCACCTATCACCTTAACCCCACCCCTCAGCTACTCTCAGTCCATCCCACCTATCACCTTAACCCCACCCCTCAGCTACTCTCAGTCCATCCCACCTATCACCTTAACCCCACCCCTCAGCTACTCTCAGTCCATCCCACCTATCACCTTAACCCCACCCCTCAGCTACTCTCAGTCCATCCCACCTATCACCTTAACCCCACCCCTCAGCTACTCTCAGTCCATCCCACCTATCACCCTAACCCCACCCCTCAGCTACTCTCAGTCCATCCCACCTATCACCTTAACCCCACCCCTCAGCTACTCTCAGTCCATCCCACCTATCACCCTAACCCCACCCCTCAGCTACTCTCAGTCCATCCCACCTATCACCTTAACCCCACCCCTCAGCTACTCTCAGTCCATCCCACCTATCACCTTAACCCCACCCCTCAGCTACTCTCAGTCCATCCCACCTATCACCTTAACCCCACCCCTCAGCTACTCTCAGTCCATCCCACCTATCACCTTAACCCCACCCCTCAGCTACTCTCAGTCCATCCCACCTATCACCTTAACCCCACCCCTCAGCTACTCTCAGTCCATCCCACCTATCACCCTAACCCCACCCCTCAGCTACTCTCAGTCCATCCCACCTATCACCCTAACCCCACCCCTCAGCTACTCTCAGTCCATCCCACCTATCACCCTAACCCCACCCCTCAGCTACTCTCAGTCCATCCCACCTATCACCTTAACCCCACCCCTCAGCTACTCTCAGTCCATCCCACCTATCACCTTAACCCCACCCCTCAGCTACTCTCAGTCCATCCCACCTATCACCCTAACCCCCCCCCCCTCAGCTACTCTCAGTCCATCCCACCTATCCCCCTAACCCCACCCCTCAGCTACTCTCAGTCCATCCCACCTTAACCCCACCCCTCAGCTACTCTCAGTCCATCCCACCTATCACCCTAACCCCACCCCTCAGCTACTCTCAGTCCATCCCACATATCACCCTAACCCCACCCCTCAGCTACTCTCAGTCCATCCCACCTATCACCCTAACCCCACCCCTCAGCTACTCTCAGTCCATCCCACATATCACCCTAACCCCACCCCTCAGCTACTCTCAGTCCATCCCACCTATCACCTTAACCCCACCCCTCAGCTATTCTCAGTCCATCCCACCTATATCAAATTAACACCACCCCTCAGCTAATCTCAGTCCATCCCACCTATCACCTTAACCCCACCCCTCAGCTACTCTCAGTCCATCCCACCTATCACCTTAACCCCACCCCTCAGCTACTCTCAGTCCATCCCACCTATCACCTTAACCCCACCCCTCAGCTACTCTCAGTCCATCCCACCTATCACCTTAACCCCACCCCTCAGCTATTCTCAGTCCATCCCACCTATATCAAATTAACCCCACCCCTCAGCTACTCTCAGTCCATCCCACCTATCACCTTAACCCCACCCCTCAGCTACTCTCAGTCCATCCCACCTATCACCCTAACCCCACCCCTCAGCTACTCTCAGTCCATCCCACCTATCACCTTAACCCCACCCCTCAGCTACTCTCAGTCCATCCCACCTATCACCTTAACCCCACCCCTCAGCTACTCTCAGTCCATCCCACCTATCACCTTAACCCCACCCCTCAGCTACTCTCAGTCCATCCCACCTATCACCCTAACCCCACCCCTCAGCTACTCTCAGTCCATCCCACCTATCACCCTAACCCCACCCCTCAGCTACTCTCAGTCCATCCCACCTATCACCTTAACCCCACCCCTCAGCTACTCTCAGTCCATCCCACCTATCACCTTAACCCCACCCCTCAGCTACTCTCAGTCCATCCCACCTATCACCTTAACCCCACCCCTCAGCTACTCTCAGTCCATCCCACCTATCACCTTAACCCCACCCCTCAGCTACTCTCAGTCCATCCCACCTATCACCCTAACCCCACCCCTCAGCTACTCTCAGTCCATCCCACCTTAACCCCACCCCTCAGCTACTCTCAGTCCATCCCACCTATCACCTTAACCCCACCCCTCAGCTACTCTCAGTCCATCCCACCTATCACCTTAACCCCACCCCTCAGCTACTCTCAGTCCATCCCACCTATCACCCTAACCCCACCCCTCAGCTACTCTCAGTCCATCCCACCTATCACCTTAACCCCACCCCTCAGCTACTCTCAGTCCATCCCACCTATCACCCTAACCCCACCCCTCAGCTACTCTCAGTCCATCCCACCTATCACCTTAACCCCACCCCTCAGCTACTCTCAGTCCATCCCACCTATCACCTTAACCCCACCCCTCAGCTACTCTTAGTCCATCCCACCTATCACCTTAACCCCACCCCTCAGCTACTCTCAGTCCATCCCACCTATCACCTTAACCCCACCCCTCAGCTACTCTCAGTCCATCCCACCTATCACCTTAACCCCACCCCTCAGCTACTCTCAGTCCATCCCACCTATCACCCTAACCCCACCCCTCAGCTACTCTCAGTCCATCCCACCTATCACCCTAACCCCACCCCTCAGCTACTCTCAGTCCATCCCACCTATCACCCTAACCCCACCCCTCAGCTACTCTCAGTCCATCCCACCTATCACCTTAACCCCACCCCTCAGCTACTCTCAGTCCATCCCACCTATCACCTTAACCCCACCCCTCAGCTACTCTCAGTCCATCCCACCTATCACCCTAACCCCCCCTCAGCTTCTCTCAGTCCATCCCACCTATCACCCTAACCCCACCCCTCAGCTACTCTCAGTCCATCCCACCTTAACCCCACCCCTCAGCTACTCTCAGTCCATCCCACCTATCACCCTAACCCCACCCCTCAGCTACTCTCAGTCCATCCCACCTATCACCCTAACCCCACCCCTCAGCTACTCTCAGTCCATCCCACCTATCACCCTAACCCCACCCCTCAGCTATTCTCAGTCCATCCCACCTATATCAAATTAACCCCACCCCTCAGCTACTCTCAGTCCATCCCACCTATCACATTAACCCCACCCCTCAGCTACTCTCAGTCCATCCCACCTATCACCTTAACCCCACCCCTCAGCTACTCTCAGTCCATCCCACCTATCACCTTAACCCCACCCCTCAGCTACTCTCAGTCCATCCCACCTATCACCTTAACCCCACCCCTCAGCTATTCTCAGTCCATCCCACCTATATCAAATTAACCCCACCCCTCAGCTATTCTCAGTCCATCCCACCTATCACCTTAACCCCACCCCTCAGCTACTCTCAGTCCATCCCACCTATCACCCTAACCCCACCCCTCAGCTACTCTCAGTCCATCCCACCTATCACCTTAACCCCACCCCTCAGCTACTCTCAGTCCATCCCACCTATCACCTTAACCCCACCCCTCAGCTACTCTCAGTCCATCCCACCTATCACCTTAACCCCACCCCTCAGCTACTCTCAGTCCATCCCACCTATCACCCTAACCCCACCCCTCAGCTACTCTCAGTCCATCCCACCTATCACCCTAACCCCACCCCTCAGCTACTCTCAGTCCATCCCACCTATCACCCTAACCCCACCCCTCAGCTACTCTCAGTCCATCCCACCTATCACCTTAACCCCACCCCTCAGCTACTCTCAGTCCATCCCACCTATCACTTTAACCCCACCCCTCAGCTACTCTCAGTCCATCCCACCTATCACCCTAACCCCACCCCTCAGCTACTCTCAGTCCATCCCACCTATCACCTTAACCCCACCCCTCAGCTACTCTCAGTCCATCCCACCTATCACCTTAACCCCACCCCTCAGCTACTCTCAGTCCATCCCACCTATCACCTTAACCCCACCCCTCAGCTACTCTCAGTCCATCCCACCTATCACCTTAACCCCACCCCTCAGCTACTCTCAGTCCATCCCACCTATCACCTTAACCCCACCCCTCAGCTACTCTCAGTCCATCCCACCTATCACCCTAACCCCACCCCTCAGCTACTCTCAGTCCATCCCACCTATCACCCTAACCCCACCCCTCAGCTACTCTCAGTCCATCCCACCTATCACCCTAACCCCACCCCTCAGCTACTCTCAGTCCATCCCACCTATCACCTTAACCCCACCCCTCAGCTACTCTCAGTCCATCCCACCTATCACCTTAACCCCACCCCTCAGCTACTCTCAGTCCATCCCACCTATCACCTTAACCCCACCCCTCAGCTACTCTCAGTCCATCCCACCTATCACCCTAACCCCACCCCTCAGCTACTCTCAGTCCATCCCACCTATCACCTTAACCCCACTCCTCAGCTACTCTCAGTCCATCCCACCTATCACCCTAACCCCACCCCTCAGCTACTCAGTCCATCCCACCTTAACCCCACCCCTCAGCTACTCTCAGTCCATCCCACCTATCACCCTAACCCCACCCCTCAGCTACTCTCAGTCCATCCCACCTATCACCTTAACCCCACCCCTCAGCTACTCTCAGTCCATCCCACCTATCACCTTAACCCCACCCCTCAGCTACTCTCAGTCCATCCCACCTATCACCTTAACCCCACCCCTCAGCTACTCTCAGTCCATCCCACCTATCACCTTAACCCCACCCCTCAGCTACTCTCAGTCCATCCCACCTATCACCCTAACCCCACCCCTCAGCTACTCTCAGTCCATCCCACCTATCACCTTAACCCCACCCCTCAGCTACTCTCAGTCCATCCCACCTATCACCCTAACCCCACCCCTCAGCTACTCTCAGTCCATCCCACCTATCACCTTAACCCCACCCCTCAGCTACTCTCAGTCCATCCCACCTATCACCTTAACCCCACCCCTCAGCTACTCTCAGTCCATCCCACCTATCACCCTAACCCCACCCCTCAGCTACTCTCAGTCCATCCCACCTATCACCCTAACCCCACCCCTCAGCTACTCTCAGTCCATCCCACCTACTGTATCTCCGCCCTCATATGATTTCCATGATTTCTTTAAATAATAAACTGATATATTTCTTTATTTATGCACCCCCAAAACATTTTTATTTAAGAAAAGGGCAGACAAGTTCATTACCTTCCCCTTTTCACTTGCCTCCTCCATTATTGTGGTAATGCTGCAATCATGTACTTGTAAGTTTGGAGCAAACATTTCTATATATTTTTGTTAGTTGCACATGTGACATAACACCACCACCATTCCTATTTATAATATCATTCATTAAACAAAGGTAATTCCTTTTTTTATATATTTTTTTGTAAAGAATCATTTTTTGTATCAATCAGTGAGCCATTCTTACTAATCTAGTGGGGAACCAGTTCGGGTTTCAGTAAAACTTTGTGTGACTCTTAGTGAAAGGTTTAATGCTTTAATATTTTATGATTTTCGCCCTCCTGAGATCGTTATTAGTTGTAATGGTTGAAGAGAAGATATTCATTCACATGGGGCCAGTTTCATCGAAACAGATTATACCTGATCCTGAACTAAAATGCTATTTGAAGGGAGATTCTCCATTAAGTGTGATTTTCATACGACTTGTACAAAAAATTTGTGTGAGTGTGTTGATGTTGAAATACACCCCCATCTCTCTTTATTGCACCAGTGTTGACCCACTGGTGTGAGTTGGAAGCTCTGACTCACTGAAGCATGCGTGAGTGTCCACCTGTACTTGGTTAGGGGATGGGTTGACTGGAGAAGACAGACAGGCTGGGGGCTGAGGGACTGGAGGTGTCTAAGATCACAGCCCAGTCTCTCTACACAGCGTCTTACTGTACTCCTACAAACTAACTCTAATCTCCTCTCCTCTTCTCTTCTCCTGTTTTAAGTGGTCATTTACCAGGTAAAGATAAATTACGTAAATATTTCATCACTGGGGTTCTACATTCTTAGAAAAAAGGTGCTATCTAGAACCTACAAGGATTCTTAAGCTGTTCCTCATAGGAGAAGCCTTTGAATAAAATGTTTTGGTTCAATGTAGAACCCTTTTGATTCCATGTAGAACCCTTTCCCCAGAGGGTTCTACATGGAACCAAAAATAGTTATACCTGGAACCAAAAAGGGTTCTCCTATGGAGAAAGCTGAAGAACCCTTTTTTCCTAGAGAGTGTACATATATATCTCAGGGTATTAAGTTAGCCTGCCTCTCTCTCTCTCTCTCTCTCTCTGCGGATCCTCTCACTGAGGGTTTCTATTAGCCCTGGGGTAGACTGATCTAGCAACCGTGGTTCACATGATAGAGTGTGTACTCTTCCGCTTTACCTCCATCCCCCCAGTGATGTCAGTGAGCGCCGTGTGAACGCCAAGCGACTTTTGTAGACGTTCCTCTAACGAGTCTCTAGACGCATCCTTAACGGTGTGTATTTATCAAGAACATGAATTAATACCCAGAGTACAAATGGTATAATATTCCCTATAGAGTGCACTACCTTTGACCAGGGCCCTATATAGGGAATAGGGCGGCATTTGGGATACACTCGATGTCCTCCTTGTTTATACCAGTTTTACAAACCAACAGGAAGAGAAAGAAAGAAAGACTCCACTCTGTCTTATCCTTGAACGCTAGCTAGTCACTTAGCAAAATCTACTTTTACGCCCCTGAACACTAGCTAGTCACTTAGCAAAACCTACTTTTACGCCCCTGAACACTAGCTAGTCACTTAGCAAAATCTACTTTTACGCCCCTGAACACTAGCTAGTCACTTAGCAAAACCTACTTTTACGCCCCTGAACACTAGCTAGTCACTTAGCAAAATCTACTTTTACGCCCCTGAACACTAGCTAGTCACTTAGCAAAATCTACTTTTACGCCCCTGAACACTAGCTAGTCACTTAGCAAAATCTACTTTTACGCCCCTGAACACTAGCTAGTCACTTAGCAAAACCTACTCTTACATCCCTAAATGCTAGCTAGTCACTTAGCAAAACCTAGTCTTACATCCCTAAATGCTAGCTAGTCACTTAGTAAAACCTACTCTTACATCCCTAAATGTTAGCTAGTCGCTTAGCAAATCCTACTCTTACATCCCTAAATGCTAGCTAGTCACTTAGCAAAACCTACTTTTACACCCCTGAACACTAGCTAGTCACTTAGCAAAACCTACTTTTACATCCCTAAACGCTAGCTAGTCACTTAGCAAAACTTACTCTTACATCAAGCTGTTTGTATCTTTTAAACCTGTTGGTTTCTCTTAACGCAGACAGGAAGGGACATTTTATTAACATGATTAATTCCAGTGGAACTCTGTTGCCTCAGCATAACATTATGAATTCCAGTGGAACTCTGTGGCCTCAACATAACATTATGAATTCCAGTGGAACTCTGTTGCCTCAGCATAACATTATGAATTCCAGTGGAACTCTGTGGCCTCAACATAACATTATGAATTCCAGTGGAACTCTGTGGCCTCAGCATGACATTATGAATTCCAGTGGATTTCTGTGGCCTCAACATTATGAATTCCAGTGGAACTCTGTGGCCTCAACATTATGAAGGCCTCAACATTATGAATTCCAGTGGAACTCTGTGGCCTCAGCATTATGAATTCCAGTGGAACTCTGTGGTCTCAGTGGAACTGTTGACATTTTATTAACGTGATTTATTATAGCGGGACTCTACTGCCTCAGTAGCATTAGGGATATGTCGCTATGACTACTCTGCCTAACCACTGGGGTATGGACGTGTGTGTGTGTGTGTGTGTGTGTGTGTGTGTGTGTGTGTGTGTGTGTTTGTGCAGAGCTTCTGGGATAGTTACTGTGAAGCTGCAGGAGTGGACAGGGAAACACGTTTCACACACACATACGCACACACACACACACACACACACACACACACACACACACACACACACACACACACACACACACACACACACACACACACACACACACACACACACACACACACACACACACACACACACACACACACACACACACACACACACACACACACACACACACACACAAACAACATATACAGTGCTGCTACTATACGGCCGTCCATCATACAGGACACAAACTACACCTCAGCACCTTGGGCTAATGTACTGTCACTGCCGCCTTGAAAATAAACTATCCCCCAGTATCCTTCCTCTCCATCTCTCTTCCTCTCCATCTCTCTTCCTCTCTTCCTCTCCATCTCTCTTCTTCTCCATCTCTCTTCCTCTCCATCTCTCTTCCTCTCCATCTCTCTTCCTCTCTTCCTCTCCATCTCTCTTCCTCTCTTCCTCTCCATCTCTCTTCCTCTCTTCCTCTCCATCTCTCTTCCTCTCCATCTCTCCATCTCTCTTCCTCTCCATCTCTCTTCCTCTCTTCATGTCTTCCTCCCCATCTCTCTTCCTCCCCATCTCTCTTCCTCTCTTCATCTCTTCCTCTCCATCTCTCTTCCTCTCCATCTCTCTTCCTCTCCATCTCTCTTCCTCTCTTCCTCTCTTCCTCTCCATCTCTCTCCCTCTCCACCTCTTCCTCTCTCAATCTCTCTTCCTCTCCATCTCTCTTCCTCTCTTCCTCTCCATCTCTCTTCCTCTCTTCATCTCTTCCTCTCCATCTCTCTTCCTCTCCATCTCTCTCCCTCTCCACCTCTTCCTCTCTCAATCTCTCTTCCTCTTCCTCTCTCCATCTCTCTTCCTCTCCAGCTCTTCCTCTCTTCTCTTTGTTTCTGATAGTAAGCATTAAGACTCTGATCCTATGGAAAGGGTCGTTTAGTCTTCAGTTTTATCATCAGTGTAGAGCCCTTTCTACAGAAATGCACTATATACCAGGACCTTCCACCATAGAGAGACCTTGAAGTGCTGATGATATAGTACACTGAATCCGAATCTCACATTCGTAGTCTGAATCTCACACTGCCACAGGTCCTTCAGACAGTTTGTTGAACTTGAGATTCAGAGCATGTTCTTCCACCTTAATTGGAAGAAACTCTGGATTCGTTCCACATTTTTTATTTATTTTTCTAAATGTCATTCTGTTCTCTTTATCGTGCACTACTTTGGAGGACCAGGACCCATAGGGCTAGCAGTGGCCTAAGTAGTGCACTATACTAGGGAATAGGGTGTCCTTTGGGACGTGCCCTGTGTGTTTGATTGTCTGTGAGAGCATGTGTCTCTCTCTCTCTAAAAAGCTTCTAGAATATTCTCCCGAAACTACTCCACTGTTACACAGTAGGATACAGTCAACAAATCATTCCATGTGGAGCTGCACAACAAACCATTCTTTTAAATGTTTTATGAGATCATTCAACGAGACTAGGGTTTGATCTGCTGTCACCGTTTTCTTTATATAGTGTACTACTTTGGACCAGAGCCCTATGGGGAGGAGGGCGCCATTTGGGACGTATCCTAACTTAAGGCAGTTAATGAGTGAGAGAGAGAGAGAGAGAGAGAGAGAGAGAGAGAGAGAGAGAGAGAGAGAGAGAGAGAGAGAGAGAGAGAGAGAGAGAGAGAGAGAGAGAGAGAGAGAGAGACCTTAGACCCACCCCTCAGCTACTCTCAGTCCATCCCACCTATCACCCTAACCCCACCCCTCAGCTACTCTCTAATTATTGGCTGTAGTTAGTTATTCAGATTGTAATTATTGTCTGTAGTTAGTTATTCTGATTGTAATTATTGGCTGTAGCTAGTTATTCAGATTTTAATTATTGCTTGTAGTTAGTTATTCAGATTGTAATTATTGGCTGTAGTTAGTTATTCAGATTGTAATTATTGGCAGTAGTTAGTTATTCAGATTGTAATTATTGGCTGTAGTTAGTTATTCAGATTGTAATTGTTGGCAGTAGTTAGTTATTCAGAATGTAATTATTGGCTGTAGTTAGTTATTCAGATTGAAATAATTGGCAGTAGTTAGTTATTCTGATTGTAATTATTGGCTCTAGTTAGTTATTCAGATTGTAATTATTGGCTGTAGTTAGTTATTCAGATTGTAATTGTTGGCAGTAGTTAGTTATTCAGATTGTAATTATTGGCTGTAGTTAGTTATTCAGATTGTAATTGTTGGATGTAGTTAGTTATTCAGATTGTAATTGTTGGATGTAGTTAGTTATTCAGATTGTAATTATTGGCTGTAGTTAGTTATTCAGATTGTAATTGTTGGCTGTAGTTAGTTATTCAGATTGTAATTGTTGGATGTAGTTAGTTATTCAGATTGTAATTATTGGCTGTAGTTAGTTATTCAGATTGTAATTGTTGGCTGTAGTTAGTTATTCAGATTGTAATTATTGGCTGTAGTTAGTTATTCTGATTGTAATTGTTGGCTGTAGTTAGTTATTCAGAATGTAATAATTGGCTGTAGTTAGTTATTCAAATTGTAATTGTTGGCTGTAGTTAGTTATTCAGATTGTAATTATTGGCTGTAGTTAGTTATTCTGATTGTAATTGTTGGCTGTAGTTAGTTATTCAGAATGTAATAATTGGCTGTAGTTAGTTATTCAAATTGTAATTGTTGGCTGTAGTTAGTTATTCAGATTGTAATTATTGGCTGTAGTTAGTTATTCAGATTGTAATTATTGGCTGTAGTTAGTTATTCAGATTGCAATTATTGGCTGTAGTTAGTTATTCAGATTGTAATTGTTGGCTGTAGTTAATTATTCAGATTGTAATTGTTGACAGTAGCTAGTTATTCAGATTGTAATTATTGGCTGTAGTTAGTTATTCAGATTGTAATTGTTGGCTGTAGTTAGTTATTCAGATTGTAATAATTGGCTGTAGTTAGTTATTCAAATTGTAATTGTTGGCTGTAGTTAGTTATTCAGATTGTAATTATTGGCTGTAGTTAGTTATTCAGATTGTAATTATTGGCTGTAGTTAGTTATTCAGATTGTAATTATTGGCTGAAGTTAGTTATTCAGATTGTAATTATTGGCTGTAGTTAGTTATTCAGAATGTAATTATTGGCTGTAGTTAGTTATTCTGATTGTAATTATTGGCTGTAGTTAGTTATTCAGATTGTAATTGTTGGCAGTAGTTAGTTATTCAGAATATAATTATTGGGTGTAATTAGTTATTCAGATTTTAATTATTGGCTGTAGTTAGTTATTCAGATTGTAATTGTTGGCTGTAGTTAGTTATTCAGATTGTAATTGTTGGATGTAGTTAGTTATTCAGATTGTAATTGTTGGATGTAGTTAGTTATTCAGATTGTAATTAATGGCTGTAGTTAGTTATTCAGAATGTAATTATTGGCTGTAGTTAGTTATTCAGATTGTAATTATTGGCTGTAGTTAGTTATTCAGATTTTAATTATTGGGTGAAGTTAGTTATTCTGATTGTAATTTTGGGCTGTAGTTAGTTATTCAGATTGTAATTATTGGCTGTAGTTAGTTATTCATATTGTAATTATTGGCTGTAGTTAGTTACTCAAATTGTAATTTTGGGCTGTAGTTAGTTATTCTGATTGTACTTATTGGCTGTAGTTAGTTATTCAGATTGTAATTATTGGCTGTAGTTAGTTATTCAGGTTGTATTTTTTGGCTGTAGTTAGTTATTCAGATTGCAATTATTGGCTGTAGTTAGTTATTCAGATTGTAATTGTTGGCAGTAGTTAGTTATTCAGAATGTAATTATTGGCTGTAGTTAGTTATTCAGATTGTAATTATTGGTTGTAGTTAGTTATTCAGAATGTAATTATTGGCTGTAGTTAGTTATTCAAATAGTAATTTTTGCTGTAGTTAGTTATTCAGATTGTAATTATTGGCTGTAGTTAGTTATTCAGATTGTAATTATTGGTTGTAGTTAGTCATTCATATTGTAATTATTGGCTGTAGTTAGTTAATCAGATTTTAATTATTGGTTGTAGTTAGTTATTCAGATTGTAATTATTGGCTGTAGTTAGTTATTCAGGTTGTAATTTTTGGCTGTATTTAGTTATTCAGATTGTAATTATTGGCTGTAGTTAGTTATTCAGATTGTAATTGTTGGCAGTAGTTAGTTATTCACATTGTAATTATTGGCTGTAGTTAGTTATTGAGATTGTAATTATTGGCTGTAGTTAGTTATTCAGATTGTAATTATTGGTTGTAGTTAGTTATTCAGATTGTAATTATTGGCTGTAGTTAGTTATTCAGATTGTAATTGTTGGCAGTAGTTAGTTATTCAGATTGTAATTATTGGCTGTAGTTAGTTATTCAGATTGTAATTGTTGGCTGTAGTTAGTTATTCAGAATGTAATTATTGGCTGTAGTTAGTTATTCAGATTGTAATTATTGGCTGTAGTTAGTTATTCAGATTGTAATTATTGGCTGTAGTTAGTTATTCAGATTGTAATTATTGGCTGTAGTTAGTTATTCAGATTGTAATTATTGGCTGTAGTTAGTTATTCAGATTGTAATTGTTGGCTGTAGTTAGTTATTCAGATTGTAATTATTGGATGTAGTTAGTTATTCAGATTGTAATTGTTGGCTGTAGTTAGTTATTCAGATTGTAATTATTGGCTGTAGTTAGTTATTCAGATTGTAATTGTTGGCTGTAGTTAGTTATTCAGATTGTAATTATTGGATGTAGTTAGTTACTC
Organism: Oncorhynchus keta; assembly: GCF_023373465.1. NCBI lineage: Eukaryota > Metazoa > Chordata > Actinopteri > Salmoniformes > Salmonidae > Oncorhynchus > Oncorhynchus keta. The sequence goes on from NC_068444.1 coordinate 8,734,591, forward strand.
AGATTGTAATTAATAGTTGTAGTTAGTAATTCAGATTGTAATTATTGGCTGTAGTTAGTTATTCAGATTGTAATTATTGGCTGTAGTTAGTTATTCAGATTGTAATTATTGGCTGTAGTTAGTTATTCAGATTGTAATTATTGGCTGTAGTTAGTTATTCAGATTGTAATTATTGGCTGTAGTTAGTTATTCAGATTGTAATTATTGGCTGTAGTTAGTTATTCAGATTGTAATTGTTGGCAGTAGTTAGTTATTCAGATTGTAATTATTTGCTGTATTTAGTTATTCTGATTGTAATTGTTGGCTGTAGTTAGTTACTCAGAATGTAATAATTGGCTGTAGTTAGTTATTCAGATTGTAATTGTTGGATGTAGTTAGTTATTCAGATTGTAATTATTGGCTGTAGTTAGTTATTCAGATTGTAATTGTTGGATGTAGTTAGTTATTCAGATTGTAATTATTGGCTGTAGTTAGTTATTCAGATTGTAATTGTTGGCTGTAGTTAGTTATTCAGATTGTAATTATTGATTGTAGTTAGTTATTCAGATTGTAATTATTGGCTGTAGTTAGTTATTCAGATTGTAATTATTGGCTGTAGTTAGTTATTCAGATTGTAATTATTGGCTGTAGTTAGTTATTCAGATTGTAATTATTGGCTGTAGTTAGTTATTCAGATTGTAATTATTGGCAGTAGTTAGTTATTCATATTGTAATTATTAGTTGCAGTTAGTTATTCAGATTGTAATTGTTGGCTGTAGTTAGTTATTCAGATTGTAATTATTGGCAGTAGTTAGTTATTCCGATTGTAATTATTAGTAGTAGTTAGTTATTCAGATTGTAATTATTGGCTGTAGTTATTTATTCAGATTGTAATTATTAGTTGTAGTTAGTTATTCAGATTGTAATGGTTGGCTGTAGTTAGTTATTCATATTGTAATTATTGGCTGTAGTTAGTTACTTAGAATGTAATTATTTGCTGTATTTAGTTATTCTGATTGTAATTGTTGGCTGTAGTTAGTTATTCAGAATGTAATAATTGGCTGTAGTTAGTTATTCAGATTGTAATTATTAGTTGTAGTTAGTTATTCAGATTGTAATTGTTGGCTGTAGTTAGTTATTCAGAATGTAATTATTGGTTGTAGTTAGTTATTCAGATTGTAATTATTGATTGTAGTTAGTTATTCAGATTGTAATTATTGGCAGTAGTTAGTTATTTAGATTGTAATTATTGGCTGTAGTTAGTTATTCAGATTGTAATTATTGGCTGTAGTTAGTTATTCAGATTGTAATTGTTGGCTGTAGTTAGTTATTCAGATTGTAATTATTAGTTGTAGTTAGTAATTCAGATTGTAATTATTAGTTGAAGTTAGTTATTCAGATTGTAATTATTAGTTGTAGTTAGTTATTCAGATTGTAATTATTAGTTGTAGTTAGTTATTCAGATTGTAATTATTGGCTGTAGTTAGTTATTCAGATTGTAATTATTGGCTGTAGTTAGTTATTCAGATTGTAATTATTGGCTGTAGTTAGTTATTCAGATTGTAATTATTGGGTGAAGTTAGTTATTCAGATTGTAATTATTGGCTGTAGTTTGTTATTCAGAATGTAATTATTGGCTGTAGTTAGTTATTCACATTGTAATTATTGGCAGTAGTTAGTTATTCAGATTGTAATTATTAGTAGTAGTTAGTCATTCAGATTGTAATTATTGGCGGTAGTTATTTATTCAGATTGTAATTATTGGCTGTAGTTAGTTATTCAGATTGTAATTATTGGCTGTAGTTAGTTATTCAGATTGTAATTATTGGCTGTAGTTAGTTATTCAGATTGTAATTATTGGCTGTAGTTCGTTATTCAGATTGTAATTGTTGGCTGTAGTTAGTTATTCAGATTGTAATTGTTGGCAGTAGTTAGTTATTCAGATTGTAATTATTTGCTGTATTTAGTTATTCTGATTGTAATTGTTGGCTGTAGTTAGTTACTCAGAATGTAATAATTGGCTGTAGTTAGTTATTCAGATTGTAATTATTAGTTGTAGTTAGTTATTCAGATTGTAATTATTGGCTGTAGTTAGTTATTCAGATTGTAATTATTGATTGTAGTTAGTTATTCAGATTGTAATTGTTGGCAGTAGTTAGTTATTCAGATTGTAATTATTGGCTGTAGTTAGTTATTCAGAATGTAATAATTGGCTGTAGTTAGTTATTCAGATTGTAATTATTGGCTGTAGTTATTTATTCAGATTGTAATTATTAGTTGTAGTTAGTTATTCAGATTGTAATTGTTGGCTGTAGTTAGTTATTCATATTGTAATTATTGGCTGTAGTTAGTTATTCAGATTGTAATTATTGGCTGTAGTTAGTTATTCAGATTGTAATTATTAGTTGTAGTTAGTAATTCAGATTGTAATTATTGGCTGTAGTTAGTTATTCAGATTGTAATTATTGGCTGTAGTTAGTTATTCAGATTGTAATTATTAGTTGTAGTTAGTTATTCAGATTGTAATTATTGGCTGTAGTTAGTTATTCAGATTGTAATTATTGGCTGTAGTTAGTTATTCAGATTGTAATTATTGGCTGTAGTTAGTTATTCTTATTGTAATTATTAGTTGCAGTTAGTTATTCAGATTGTAATTGTTGGCTGTAGTTAGTTATTCTGATTGTAATTATTGGCTGTAGTTAGTTATTCACATTGTAATTATTGGCAGTAGTTAGTTATTCAGATTGTAATTATTAGTAGTAGTTAGTCATTCAGATTGTAATTATTGGCGGTAGTTATTTATTCAGATTGTAATTATTGGCTGTAGTTAGTTATTCAGATTGTAATTATTGGCTGTAGTTAGTTATTCAGATTGTAATTATTGGCTGTAGTTAGTTATTCAGATTGTAATTATTGGCTGTAGTTCGTTATTCAGATTGTAATTGTTGGCTGTAGTTAGTTATTCAGATTGTAATTGTTGGCAGTAGTTAGTTATTCAGATTGTAATTATTTGCTGTATTTAGTTATTCTGATTGTAATTGTTGGCTGTAGTAGGTTACTCAGATTGTAATTATTGGCTGTAGTTAGTTATTCAGATTGTAATTGTTGGCAGTAGTTAGTTATTCAGATTGTAATTATTGGCTGTAGATAGTTATTCAGATTGTAATTGTTGGCTGTAGTTAGTTATTCAGATTGTAATTATTGATTGTAGTTAGTTATTCAGATTGTAATTGTTGGCAGTAGTTAGTTATTCAGATTGTAATTATTGGCTGTAGTTAGTTATTCAGATTGTAATTATTGGCTGTAGTTAGTTATTCAGATTGCAATTATTGGCTGTAGTTAGTTATTCAGATTGTAATTGTTGGCTGTAGTTAGTTATTCAGATTGTAATTGTTGGCTGTAGTTAGTTATTCAGATTGTAATTATTGGCAGTAGTTAGTTATTCCGATTGTAATTATTAGTAGTAGTTAGTTATTCAGATTGTAATTATTGGCTGTAGTTATTTATTCAGATTGTAATTATTAGTTGTAGTTAGTTATTCAGATTGTAATGGTTGGCTGTAGTTAGTTATTCATATTGTAATTATTGGCTGTAGTTAGTTACTTAGAATGTAATTATTTGCTGTATTTAGTTATTCTGATTGTAATTGTTGGCTGTAGTTAGTTATTCAGAATGTAATAATTGGCTGTAGTTAGTTATTCAGATTGTAATTATTAGTTGTAGTTAGTTATTCAGATTGTAATTATTGGCTGTAGTTAGTTATTCAGATTGTAATTATTGATTGTAGTTAGTTATTCAGATTGTAATTGTTGGCAGTAGTTAGTTATTCAGATTGTAATTATTGGCTGTAGTTAGTTATTCAGAATGTAATAATTGGCTGTAGTTAGTTATTCAGATTGTAATTATTGGCTGTAGTTATTTATTCAGATTGTAATTATTAGTTGTAGTTAGTTATTCAGATTGTAATTGTTGGCTGTAGTTAGTTATTCAGATTGTAATTATTGGCTGTAGTTAGTTATTCAGGTTGTAATTATTGGCTGTAGTTAGTTATTCAGATTGTAATTATTAGTTGTAGTTAGTAATTCAGATTGTAATTATTGGCTGTAGTTAGTTATTCAGATTGTAATTATTGGCTGTAGTTAGTTATTCATATTGTAATTATTGGCAGTAGTTAGTTATTCATATTGTAATTATTAGTTGCAGTTAGTTATTCAGATTGTAATTGTTGGCTGTAGTTAGTTATTCAGATTGTAATTATTGGCTGTAGTTAGTTATTCAGATTGTAATTATTGGCAGTAGTTAGTTATTCAGATTGTAATTATTAGTAGTAGTTAGTCATTCAGATTGTAATTATTGGCGGTAGTTATTTATTCAGATTGTAATTATTAGTTGTAGTTAGTTATTCCGATTGTAATTGTTGGCTGTAGTTAGTTATTCATATTGTAATTATTGGCTGTAGTTAGTTACTCAGATTGTAATTAATAGTTGTAGTTAGTAATTCAGATTGTAATTATTGGCTGTAGTTAGTCATTCAGAGTGTAATTATTAGTTGTAGTTAGTAATTCAGATTGTAATTATTGGCAGTAGTTAGTTATTTTGATTGTAATTGTTGGCTGTAGTTAGTTATTCAGATTGTAATTATTGGCTGTAGTTAGTAATTCAGATTGTAATTGTTGGCAGTAGTTAGTTATTCAGATTGTAATTTTGGGCTGTAGTTAGTTATTCAGAATGTAATAATTGGCTGTAGTTAGTTATTCAAATTGTAATTTTGGGCTGTAGTTAGTTATTCAAATTGTAATTTTGGGCTGTAGTTAGTTATTCAGAATGTAATAATTGGCTGTAGTTAGTTATTCAGAATGTAATAATTGGCTGTAGTTAGTTATTCAAATTGTAATTATTGGCTGTAGTTAGTTATTCAGATTGTAATTATTGGCTGTAGTTAGTTATTCAGATTGTAATTGTTGGCAGTAGTTAGTTATTCATATTGTAATTATTGGCTGAAGTTAGTTACTCAGATTGTAATTATTGGCTGTAGTTATTTATTCAGATTGTAATTATTAGTTGTTGTTAGTTATTCAGATTGTAATTGTTGGCTGTAGTTAGTTATTCATATTGTAATTATTGGCTGTAGTTAGTTATTCAGATTGTAATTATTAGTTGTAGTTAGTAATTCAGATTGTAATTATTGGCTGTAGTTAGTTATTCAGATTGTAATTATTGGCAGTAGTTAGTTATTTAGATTGTAATTATTGGCTGTAGTTAGTTATTCAGATTGTAATTATTGGCTGTAGTTAGTTTACATTTACATTACATTTAAGTCATTTAGCAGACGCTCTTATCCAGAGCGACTTACAAATTGGTGCATTCACCTTATGACATCCAGTAGAACAGTCACTTTACAATAGTGCATCTAAATCTTAAAGGGGGGTGAGAAGGATTACTTATCCTATCCTAGGTATTCCTTAAAGAGGTGGGGTTTCAGGTGTCTCCGGAAGGTGGTGATTGACTCCGCTGACCTGGCGTCGTGAGGGAGTTTGTTCCACCATTGGGGGCCAGAGCAGCGAACAGTTTTGACTGGGCTGAGCGGGAACTGTACTTCCTCAGTGGTAGGGAGGCGAGCAGGCCAGAGGTGGATGAACGCAGTGCCCTTGTTTGGGTGTAGGGCCTGATCAGAGCCTGGAGGTACTGAGGTGCCGTTCCCCTCACAGCTCCGTAGGCAAGCACCATGGTCTTGTAGCGGATGCGAGCTTCAACTGGAAGCCAGTGGAGAGAGCGGAGGAGCGGGGTGACGTAAGATAACTTGGGAAGGTTGAACACCAGACGGGCTGCAGCGTTCTGGATGAGTTGTAGGGGTTTAATGGCACAGGCAGGGAGCCCAGCCAACAGCGAGTTGCAGTAATCCAGACGGGAGATGACAAGTGCCTGGATTAGGACCTGCGCCGCTTCCTGTGTGAGGCAGGGTCGTACTCTGCGGATGTTGTAGAGCATGAACCTACAGGAACGGGCCACCGCCTTGATGTTAGTTGAGAACCACAGGGTGTTGTCCAGGATCACGCCAAGGTTCTTAGCGCTCTGGGAGGAGGACACAATGGAGTTGTCAACCGTGATGGCGAGATCATGGAACGGGCAGTCCTTCCCGGGAGGAAGAGCAGCTCCGTCTTGCCGAGGTTCAGCTTGAGGTGGTGATCCGTCATCCACACTGATATGTCTGCCAGACATGCAGAGATGCGATTCGCCACCTGGTCATCAGAAGGGGGAAAGGAGAAGATTAATTGTGTGTCGTCTGCATAGCAATGATAGGAGAGACCATGTGAGGTTATGACAGAGCCAAGTGACTTGGTGTATAGCGAGAATAGGAGAGGGCCTAGAACAGAGCCCTGGGGACACCAGTGGTGAGAGCGCGTGGTGAGGAGACAGATTCTCGCCACGCCACCTGGTAGGAGCGACCTGTCAGGTAGGACGCAATCCAAGCGTGGGCCGCGCCGGAGATGCCCAACTCGGAGAGGGTGGAGAGGAGGATCTGATGGTTCACAGTATCGAAGGCAGCCGAAAGGTCTAGAAGGATGAGAGCAGAGGAGAGAGAGTTAGCTTTAGCGGTGCGGAGCGCCTCCGTGATACAGAGAAGAGCAGTCTCAGTTGAATGACTAGTCTTGAAACCTGACTGATTTGGATCAAGAAGGTCATTCGGAGAGAGATAGCGGGAGAGCTGGCCAAGGACGGCACGTTCAAGAGTTTTGGAGAGAAAAGAAAGAAGGGATACTGGTCTGTAGTTGTTGACATCGGAGGGATTGAGTGTAGGTTTTTTCAGAAGGGGTGCAACTCTCGCTCTCTTAAAGACGGAAGGGACGTAGCCAGCGGTCAGGGATGAGTTGATGAGCGAGGTGAGGTAAGGGAGAAGGTCTCCGGAAATGGTCTGGAGAAGAGAGGAGGGGATAGGGTCAAGCGGGCAGGTTGTTGGGCGGCCGGCCATCACAAGACGCGAGATTTCATCTGGAGAGAGAGGGGAGAAAGAGGTCAGAGCACAGGGTAGGGCAGTGTGAGCAGAACCAGCGGTGCCGTTTGACTTAGCAAATGAGGATCGGATGTCGTCGACCTTCTTTTCAAAATGGTTGACGAAGTCATCTGCAGAGAGGGAGGAGGGGGGATTCAGGAGGGAGGAGAAGGTGGCAAAGAGCTTCCTAGGGTTAGAGGCAGATGCTTGGAATTTAGAGTGGTAGAAAACGGCTTTAGCAGCAGAGACAGAGGAGGAAAATGTAGAGAGGAGGGAGTGAAAGGATGCCAGGTCCGGAAGGAAGGCGAGTTTTACTCCATTTCCGCTCGGCTGCCCGGAGCCCTGTTCTGTGAGCTCGCAATGAGTCGTCGAGCCACGGGCGGGAGGGGAGGACCGAGCCGGCCTGGAGGATAGGGGACATAGAGAGTCAAAGGATGCAGAAAGGGAGGAGAGGAGGGTTGAGGAGGCAGAATCAGGAGATCAGGAGGTTGGAGAAGGTTTGAGCAGAGGGAAGAGATGATAGGATGGAAGAGGAGAGAGTAGCGGGGGAGAGAGAGCGAAGGTTGGGACGGCGCGATACCATCCGAGTAGGGGCAGTGTGGGAGGTGTTAGATGAGAGCGAGAGGGAAAAGGATACAAGGTAGTGGTCGGAGACTTGGAGGGGAGTTGCAATGAGGTTAGTGGAAGAACAGCATCTAGTAAAGATGAGGTCGAGCGTATTGCCTGCCTTGTGAGTAGGGGGAAGGTGAGAGGGTGAGGTCAAAAGAGGAGAGGAGTGGAAAGAAGGAGGCAGAGAGGAATGAGTCAAAGGTAGACGTGGGGAGGTTAAAGTCGCCCAGCACTGTGAGAGGTGAGCCGTCCTCAGGAAAGGAGCTTATCAAGGTATCAAGCTCATTGATGAACTCTCCGAGGAACCTGGAGGGCGATAAATGATAAGGATGTTAAGCTTGAAAGGGCTGGTAACTGTGACAGCATGGAATTCAAAGGAGGCGATAGACAGATGGGTAAGGGGAGAAAGAGAGAAAGACCACTTGGGAGAGATGAGGATCCCGGTGCCACCACCCCAGCTCTCGGGGTGTGCGAGAACACGTGGGCGGACGAAGAGAGAGCAGTAGGAGTAGCAGTGTTGTCTGTGGTGATCCATGTTTCCGTCAGTGCCAAGAAGTCGAGGGACTGGAGGGAGGCATAGGCTGAGATGAACTCTGCCTTGTTGGCCGCAGATCGGCAGTTCCAGAGGCTACCGGAGACCTGGAACTCCACGTGGGTCGTGCGCGCTGGGACCACCAGATTAGGGTGCCGCGCGCCACGCGGTGTGGAGCGTTTGTATGGTCTGTGCAGAGAGGAGAGAACAGGGATAGACAGACACATAGTTGACAGGCTACAGAAGAGGCTACGTTAATGCAAAGGAGATTGGAATGACAAGTGGACTACACGTCTCGAATGTTCAGAAAGTTAAGCTTACGTAGCAAGAATCTTATTGACTAAAATGATTAAAATGATACAGTACTGCTGAATTAGGCTAGCTGGCAGTGGCTGCGTTGTTGACACTACACTAATCAAGTCGTTCCGTTGAGTGTAATAGTTTCTGCAGTGCTGCTATTCAGGGGCTAGCTGGCTAGCTAGCAGTGTGTTTCAATAGTTATTCAGATTGTAATTGTTGGCTGTAGTTAGTTATTCAGATTGTAATTATTGGCAGTCGTTAGTTATTCATATTGTAATTATTGGCTGTAGTTAGTTATTCACTTTGTAATTATTAGTTGTAGTTAGTAATTCAGATTGTAATTATTAGTTGTATTTAGTTATTCAGATTGTAACTTGACTGACACACACACACACACACACACAGACACACACAGACAGACACACACACACACAGAGACACACACACAAAACACACACACACACAGACACCCACCAACAAAACACACACACACACACAGACACACACACACACACAGACAGACACACACACAGACACACACATGTAGATTGTTGTCACATCAGTCACAGTGAGCCAAACAGCCATGCAGAATGGTATAATGTCACTCACAGTGAGTTGAGCAGCCATGCAGAATGGTATCACATCAGTCACAGTGAGCTGAGCAGCCATGCAGAATGGTATCACGTCAGTCACAGTGAGCCGAGCAGCCATGCAGAATGGTATCACATCAGTCACAGTGAGCCGAACAGCCATGCAGAATGGTATCACATCAGTCACAGTGAGCCGAGCAGCCATGCAGAATGGTATCACGTCAGTCACAGTGAGCCGAGCAGCCATGCAGAATGGTATCACATCAGTCACAGTGAGCCGAGCAGCCATGCAGAATGGTATCACGTCAGTCACAGTGAGCCGAACAGCCATGCAGAATGGTATCACGTCAGTCACAGTGAGTTGAGCAGCCATGCAGAATGGTATCACGTCAGTCACAGTGAGCCGAGCAGCCATGCAGAATGGTATCACATCAGTCACAGTGAGCCGAGCAGCCATGCAGAATGGTATCACATCAGTCACAGTGAGCCGAGCAGCCATGCAGAATGGTATCACGTCAGTCACAGTTCTCTCCTCTATCGACAATCTCCTCTAACTTCTTCCTCGCAGTGAAACAGGCTCTATACTCTTTCACTCCTTTCTTAATTTCCTCCTCTCCTTCACTGATCTGAAGTAACTGACCAGGTTGAGAGACATCCTTGTGAGGTTTTTTACGCCATATTGTTTTTACCTACACTGTAAAAAGGGGGGTAACTGTGATTACTGTGGCATATAGGAAGCTCGGTGGCAAGTACACTTGTGTATTTCATATCACAGTACATCTACTGGATTATGGATTATGTATCAAAGCAAGTCATGTTTAATGCCACACAGAACAATACTGTAAAATGTACTGTATTATATACTGTAAAATCGTAAATGACACCGTAATCATTAACGAGTTCATGGATGAGTTAATGATATTTGTTGAGGGGAGGGGTTTGTATTTGACTGTGTTTTGCTGTAATTACAAAGGGGTTTGGTGGAAGCAGGTTGGCTGCGAGGTAAAGTGTTTTAAAACACATTTCAGTATATTAATGAATATTTTAGTGTTTGAAATAATTTGCACGTCTGGAGACGGTAACAACGGCCTCCAAACTGCCAGAGATGACAGGATATTGCAGATCAACAGGAAATTAAACCATTTGAGGTTTGAGACTTGCTGACATTCCATAATGCTGGGGCACTACAAACACATAAGAGGTATATTGGTACGGATATTCTCACTCACGGGCACGACTCAAAATATGTTAATGAAAACAACTCCATACACCCACGAGTGAAGGTTTTTTGTTCACTCCAGAGATTCGATACGGTACTGCATTCTGTGGGGTGGAATTACAGGAGAATTCAAAATAGAGCAATTATTTCCCCCCCCACCATTACATATCCCACAATGCACAATAGAACAGAGAGAGAGAGACAAGGAGAGAGAGGACAGGGTGTTATAACATTGAGAGAGGACAGGGTGTTATAACATTGAGAGAGAGGACAGGGTGTTATAACATTGAGAGAGAGACAGGGTGTTATAACATTGAGAGAGAGGACAGGAGAGGACAGGGTGTTATAACATTGAGAGAGAGTACAGGGTGTTATAACATTGAGAGAGAGGACAGGGTGTTATAACATTGAGAGAGAGGACAGGGTGTTATAACATTGAGAGAGAGGACAGGGTGTTAGAACATTGAGAGAGAGAACAGGAGAGGACAGGGTGTTATAACATTGAGAGAGAGTACAGGGTGTTATAACATTGAGAGAGAGGACAGGGTGTTATAACATTGAGAGAGAGGACAGGGTGTTAAAACATTGAGAGAGAGGACAGGGTGTTATAACATTGAGAGAGAGGACAGGGTGTTATAACATTGAGAGAGAGGACAGGGTGTTATAACATTGAGAGAGAGGACAGGGTGTTATAACATTGAGAGAGAGAACAGGAGAGGACAGGGTGTTATAACATTGAGAGAGAGTACAGGGTGTTATAACATTGAGAGAGAGGACAGGGTGTTATAACATTGAGAGAGAGGACAGGGTGTTAGAACATTGAGAGAGAGGACAGGGTGTTAGAACATTGAGAGAGAGGACAGGGTGTTATAACATTGAGACACGAAGAGGACAGGGTGTTATAACATTGAGAGAGAGGACAGGGTGTTAGAACATTGAGAGAGAGGACAGGGTGTTATAACATTGAGAGAGAGGACAGGGTGTTAGAACATTGAGAGACAGGACAGGGTGTTATAACATTGAGAGAGAGGACAGGGTGTTATAACATTGAGAGAGAGGACAGGGTGTTATAACATTGAGAGAGAGGACAGGAGAGGACAGGGTGTTAGAACATTGAGAGAGAGGACAGGGTGTTAGAACATTGAGAGAGAGGACAGGAGAGGACAGGGTGTTAGAACATTGAGAGAGAGGACAGGAGAGGACAGGGTGTTGGAACATTGAGAGAGAGGACAGGGTGTTAGAACATTGAGAGAGAGGACAGGGTGTTATAACATTGAGAGAGAGGACAGGGTGTTAGAACATTGAGAGAGAGGACAGGGTGTTAGAACATTGAGAGAGAGACAGGAGAGGACAGGGTGTCAGAATATTGAGAGAGAGACACAGAGAGGACAGGGTGTTATAACATTGAGAGAGAGGACAGGGTGTTATAACATTGAGAGAGAGGACAGGGGAGGACGGGGTGTTATAACATTGAGAGAGAGACAGGATGTTATAACATTGAGAGAGAGGACAGGGTGTTAGAACATTGAGAGAGAGGACAGGGTGTTATAAAATTGAGACACGAAGAGGACAGGGTGTTATAACATTGAAAGAGAGGACAGGGTGTTATAACATTGAGAGAGAGGACAGGGTGTTATAACATTGAGAGAGAGGACAGGGGAGGACAGGGTGTTATAACATTGAAAGAGAGGACAGGGTGTTATAACATTGAGAGAGAGACAGGGTGTTATAACATTGAGAGAGAGGACAGGGTGTTAGAACATTGAGAGAGAGGACAGGGTGTTATAACATTGAGAGAGAGGACAGGGTGTTATAACATTGAGAGAGAGGACATGGTGTTAGAACATTGAGAGAGAGGACAGGAGAGGACAGGGTGTTAGAACATTGAGAGAGAGACAAGGAGAGGACAGGGTGTTAGAACATTGAGAGAGAGGACAGGGTGTTATAACATTGAGAGACAGGACAGGAGAGGACAGGGTGTTAGAACATTGAGAGAGAGGACAGGGTGTTATAACATTGAGAGAGAGGACAGGAGAGGACAGGGTGTTAGAACATTGAGAGAGAGGACAGGGTGTTATAACATTGAGAGACGAAGAGGACAGGGTGTTATAACATTGAGAGAGAGGACAGGGTGTTAGAACATTGAGAGAGAGGACAGGGTGTTATAACATTGAGAGAGAGGACAGGGTGTTAGTACATTGAGAGACAGGACAGGGTGTTATAACATTGAGAGAGAGGACAGGGTGTTATAACATTGAGAGAGAGGACAGGGTGTTATAACATTGAGAGAGAGGACAGGAGAGGAAAGGGTGTTAGAACATTGAGAGAGAGGACAGGGTGTTAGAACATTGAGAGAGAGGACAGGAGAGGACAGGGTGTTAGAACATTGAGAGAGAGGACAGGGTGTTAGAACATTGAGAGAGAGGACAGGGTGTTAGAACATTGAGAGAGAGGACAGGGTGTTATAACATTGAGAGAGAGGACAGGGTGTTAGAACATTGAGAGAGAGGACAGGGTGTTAGAACATTGAGAGAGAGACAGGAGAGGACAGGGTGTCAGAATATTGAGAGAGAGACACAGAGAGGACAGGGTGTTATAACATTGAGAGAGAGGACAGGGTGTTATAACATTGAGAGAGAGAGACGGAGAGGACAGGGTGTTAGAACATTGAGAGAGAGGACAGGAGAGGACAGGGTGTTAGAACATTGAGAGAGAGGACAGGAGAGGACAGGGTGTTAGAACATTGAGAGAGAGGACAGGAGAGGACAGGGTGTTAGAACATTGAGAGAGAGGACAGGAGAGGACAGGGTGTTAGAACATTGAGAGAGAGAGACAAGGAGAGGACAGGGTGTTAGAACATTGAGAGAGAGGACAGGGTGTTATAACATTGAGAGAGAGGACAGGGTGTTATAACATTGAGAGAGAGGACAGGGTGTTAGAACATTGAGAGAGAGGACATGGTGTTAGAACATTGAGAGAGAGGACAGGAGAGGACAGGGTGTTAGATCATTGAGAGAGAGAGACACAGAGAGGACAGGGTGTTAGAACATTGAGAGAGAAACAAGGAGAGGACAGGGTGTTATAACATTGAGAGAGAGACAGAGAGGACAGGGTGTTATAACATTGAGAGAGAGACAGAGAGGACAGGGTGTTTGAACACTGAGAGTGAGGACAGGGTGTTAGAACATTGAGAGAGAGGACAGGAGTTAGAACATTGAGAGAGAGGACAGGGTGTTATAAATTTGAGAGAGAGGACAGGAGAGGATAGGGTGTTATAACATTGAGAGAGAGGACAGGAGAGGACAGGGTGTTAGAACATTGAGAGAGAGGACAGGGTGTTATAACATTGAGAGAGAGGACAGGAGAGGACAGGGTGTTAGAACATTGAGAGAGAAACAAGGAGAGGACAGGGTGTTATAACATTGAGAGAGAGACAGAGAGGACAGGGTGTTATAACATTGAGAGAGAGACAGAGAGGACAGGGTGTTTGAACACTGAGAGTGAGGACAGGGTGTTAGAACATTGAGAGAGAGGACAGGGTGTTATAACATTGAGAGAGAGGACAGGGTGTTATAACATTGAGAGAGAGGACAGGAGAGGAAAGGGTGTTAGAACATTGAGAGAGAGGACAGGGTGTTATAACATTGAGAGAGAGGACAGGAGAGGACAGGGTGTTAGAACATTGAGAGAGAGGACAGGAGAGGACAGGGTGTTAGAACATTGAGAGAGAGGACAGGGTGTTAGAACATTGAGAGAGAGGACAGGGTGTTATAACATTGAGAGAGAGGACAGGGTGTTAGAACATTGAGAGAGAGGACAGGGTGTTAGAACATTGAGAGAGAGACACGGAGAGGACAGGGTGTTATACCATTGAGACACGAAGAGGACAGGGTGTTATAACATTGAAAGAGAGGACAGGGTGTTATAACATTGAGAGAGAGGACAGGGGAGGACAGGGTGTTATAACATTGAGAGAGAGGACAGGGGAGGACGGGGTGTTATAACATTGAGAGAGAGGACAGGAGAGGACAGGGTGTTAGAACATTGAGAGAGAGGACAGGAGAGGACAGGGTGTTAGAACATTGAGAGAGAGGACAGGAGAGGACAGGGTGTTAGAACATTGAGAGAGAGACAGGAGAGGACAGGGTGTTATAACATTGAGAGAGAGGACAGGGTGTTATAACATTGAGAGAGAGGACAGGGTGTTAGAACATTGAGAGAGAGGACATGGTGTTAGAACATTGAGAGAGAGGACAGGAGAGGACAGGGTGTTAGATCATTGAGAGAGAGAGACACAGAGAGGACAGGGTGTTAGAACATTGAGAGAGAAACAAGGAGAGGACAGGGTGTTATAACATTGAGAGAGAGACAGAGAGGACAGGGTGTTATAACATTGAGAGAGAGACAGAGAGGACAGGGTGTTTGAACACTGAGAGTGAGGACAGGGTGTTAGAACATTGAGAGAGAGGACAGGGAGTTAGAACATTGAGAGAGAGGACAGGGTGTTATAACATTGAGAGAGAGGACAGGAGAGGATAGGGTGTTATAACATTGAGAGAGAGGACAGGAGAGGACAGGGTGTTAGAACATTGAGAGAGAGGACAGGGTGTTATAACATTGAGAGAGAGGACAGGAGAGGACAGGGTGTTAGAACATTGAGAGAGAAACAAGGAGAGGACAGGGTGTTATAACATTGAGAGAGAGACAGAGAGGACAGGGTGTTATAACATTGAGAGAGAGACAGAGAGGACAGGGTGTTTGAACACTGAGAGTGAGGACAGGGTGTTAGAATATTGAGAGAGAGGACAGGGAGTTAGAACATTGAGAGAGAGGACAGGGTGTTATAACATTGAGAGAGAGGACAGGAGAGGATAGGGTGTTATAACATTGAGAGAGAGGACAGGAGAGGACAGGGTGTTAGAACATTGAGAGAGAGACAGAGAGGACAGGGTGTTAGAACATTGAGAGAGAGGACAGGGTGTTATAACATTGAGAGAGAGGACAGGAGAGGACAGGGTGTTAGAACATTGAGAGAGAGGACAGGAGAGGACAGGGTGTTAGAACATTGAGAGAGAGGACAGGGTGTTAGAACATTGAGAGAGAGGACAGGGTGTTATAACATTGAGAGAGAGGACAGGGTGTTAGAACATTGAGAGAGAGGACAGGGTGTTAGAACATTGAGAGAGAGACAGGAGAGGACAGGGTGTCAGAATATTGAGAGAGAGACACAGAGAGGACAGGGTGTTATAACATTGAGAGAGAGGACAGGGTGTTAGAACATTGAGAGAGAGACACGGAGAGGACAGGGTGTTATACCATTGAGACACGAAGAGGACAGGGTGTTATAACATTGAGAGAGAGGACAGGGTGTTATAACATTGAGAGAGAGGACAGGAGAGGACAGGGTGTTAGAACATTGAGAGAGAGAGACAAGGAGAGGACAGGGTGTTAGAACATTGAGAGAGAGGACAGGGTGTTATAACATTGAGAGAGAGGACAGGGTGTTATAACATTGAGAGAGAGGACAGGGTGTTAGAACATTGAGAGAGAGGACATGGTGTTAGAACATTGAGAGAGAGGACAGGAGAGGACAGGGTGTTAGATCATTGAGAGAGAGAGACACAGAGAGGACAGGGTGTTAGAACATTGAGAGAGAAACAAGGAGAGGACAGGGTGTTATAACATTGAGAGAGAGACAGAGAGGACAGGGTGTTATAACATTGAGAGAGAGACAGAGAGGACAGGGTGTTTGAACACTGAGAGTGAGGACAGGGTGTTAGAACATTGAGAGAGAGGACAGGGTGTTATAACATTGAGAGAGAGGACAGGAGAGGATAGGGTGTTATAACATTGAGAGAGAGGACAGGAGAGGACAGGGTGTTAGAACATTGAGAGAGAGGACAGGGTGTTATAACATTGAGAGAGAGGACAGGAGAGGACAGGGTGTTAGAACATTGAGAGAGAAACAAGGAGAGGACAGGGTGTTATAACATTGAGAGAGAGAGACAGAGAGGACAGGGTGTTATAACATTGAGAGAGACAGAGAGGACAGGGTGTTTGAACACTGAGAGTGAGGACAGGGTGTTAGAATATTGAGAGAGAGGACAGGGAGTTAGAACATTGAGAGAGAGGACAGGGTGTTATAACATTGAGAGAGAGGACAGGAGAGGATAGGGTGTTATAACATTGAGAGAGAGGACAGGAGAGGACAGGGTGTTAGAACATTGAGAGAGAGACAGAGAGGACAGGGTGTTAGAACATTGAGAGAGAGGACAGGGTGTTATAACATTGAGAGAGAGGACAGGAGAGGACAGGGTGTTAGAACATTGAGAGAGAGGACAGGGTGTTATAACATTGAGAGAGAGGACAGGGTGTTATAACATTGAGAGAGAGGACAGGGTGTTATAACATTGAGAGAGAGGACAGGGTGTTAGAACATTGAGAGAGAGGACAGGAGAGGACAGGGTGTTAGAACATTGAGAGAGAGGACAGGAGAGGACAGGGTGTTATAACATTGAGAGAGAGGACAGGGTGTTATAACATTGAGAGAGAGGACAGGGTGTTATAACATTGAGAGAGAGGACATGAGAGGATAGGGTGTTATAACATTGAGAGAGAGGACAGGAGAGGACAGGGTGTTAGAACATTGAGAGAGAGACAGAGAGGACAGGGTGTTAGAACATTGAGAGAGAGGACAGGGTGTTAGAACATTGAGAGAGGACAGGAGAGGACAGGGTGTTAGAACATTGAGAGAGAGGACAGGGTGTTATAACATTGAGAGAGAGGACAGGGTGTTATAACATTGAGAGAGAGGACAGGGTGTTATAACATTGAGAGAGAGGACAGGTCTTTATAACATTGAGAGAGAGGACAGGAGAGGACAGGGTGTTAGAACATTGAGAGAGAGACACAGAGAGGACAGGGTGTTAGAACATTGAGAGAGACACAGAGAGGACAGGGTGTTATAACATTGAGAGAGAGACAGAGAGGACAGGGTGTTATAACATTGAGAGAGAGACAGAGAGGACAGGGTGTTATAACATTGAGTGAGAGACAGAGAGGACAGGGTGTTTGAACACTGAGAGAGAGGACAGGGTGTTAGAACATTGAGCGAGAGGACAGGGTGTTATAACATTGAGAGAGAGACAGGAGAGGATAGGGTGTTATAACATTGAGAGAGAGGAACAAGGAGAGGACAGGGTGTTAGAACATTGAGAGAGAGACAGAGAGGACAGGGTGTTAGAACATTGAGAGAGAGGACAGGGTGTTATAACATTGAGAGAGAGGACAGGAGAGGACAGGGTGTTAGAACATTGAGAGAGAGGACAGGGTGTTATAACATTGAGAGAGAGGACAGGGTGTTATAACATTGAGAGAGAGGACAGGGTGTTATAACATTGAGAGAGAGGACATGGTGTTAGAACATTGAGAGAGAGGACAGGAGAGGACAGGGTGTTAGAACATTGAGAGAGAGGACAGGGTGTTATAACATTGAGAGAGAGGACAGGGTGTTAGAACATTGAGAGAGAGGACAGGGTGTTATAACATTGAGAGAGAGGACAGGAGAGGACAGGGTGTTAGAACATTGACAGAGAGGACAGGGTGTTATAACATTGAGAGAGAGACAGGAGTTATAACATTGAGAGAGAGGACAGGGTGTTAGAACATTGAGAGAGGGGACAGGGTGTTATAACATTGAGAGAGGGGGACAGGGTGTTATAACATTGAGAGAGGACAGGGTGTTATAACATTGAGAGAGAGGACATGAGAGGACAGGGTGTTAGAAAAAACTTGAGAGAGAGGACAGGGTGTTAGAACATTGAGAGAGAGGACAGGAGAGGACAGGGTGTTCAAACATTGAGAGAGAGGACAGTAGAGGACAGGGTGTTAGAACATTGAGAGAGAGGACAGGGTGTTAGAACATTGAGAGAGAGAACAGGGTGTTATAAAATTGAGACACGAAGAGGACAGGGTGTTATAACATTGAGAGAGAGGACAGGGTGTTATAACATTGAGAGAGAGACAGAGAGGACAGGGTGTTTGAACACTGAGAGTGAGGACAGGGTGTTAGAACATTGAGAGAGAGGACAGGGTGTTAGAACATTGAGCGAGAGGACAGGGTGTTATAACATTGAGAGAGAGGACAGGAGAGGACAGGGTGTTATAACATTGAGAGAGAGGACAGGGTGTTAGAACATTGAGAGAGAGACAGAGAGGACAGGGTGTTAGAACATTGAGAGAGAGGACAGGGTGTTATAACATTGAGAGAGAGGACAGGAGAGGACAGGGTGTTAGAACATTGACAGAGAGGACAGGGTGTTATAACATTGAGAGAGAGGACAGGGTGTTATAACATTGAGAGAGAGGACAGGGTGTTAGAACATTGAGAGAGAGGACAGGAGAGGACAGGGTGTTAGAACATTGAGAGAGAGGACAGGAGAGGACAGGGTGTTAGAACATTGAGAGAGAGGACAGGGTGTTAGAACATTGAGAGAGAGGACAGGGTGTTATAACATTGAGAGAGAGGACAGGGTGTTATAACATTGAGAGAGAGGACAGGGGAGGACAGGGTGTTATAACATTGAAAGAGAGGACAGGGTGTTATAACATTGAGAGAGAGGGACAGGGTGTTATAACATTGAGAGAGAGGACAGGGTGTTAGAACATTGAGAGAGGGGACAGGGTGTTATAACATTGAGAGAGGGGACAGGGTGTTATAACATTGAGAGAGAGGACAGGGTGTTATAACATTGAGAGAGAGGACAGGAGGGACAGGGTGTTAGAACATTGAGAGAGAGAGGACAGGGTGTTAGAACATTAAGAGAGAGGACAGGAGAGGACAGGGTGTTGAACATTGAGAGAGAGGACAGGAGAGGACAGGGTGTTATAACATTGAGAGAGAGGACAGGGTGTTAGAACATTGAGAGAGAGGACAGGGGAGGACAGGGTGTTATAACATTGAGAGAGAGGACATGGTGTTAGAACATTGAGAGAGAGGGACAGGAGAGGACAGGGTGTTAGAACATTGAGAGAGAGGACAGGGTGTTATAACATTGAGAGAGAGGACAGGGTGTTAGAACATTGAGAGAGAGGACAGGGTGTTATAACATTGAGAGAGAGGACAGGAGAGGACAGGGTGTTAGAACATTGAGAGAGAGGACAGGGTGTTATAACATTGAGAGAGAGGACAGGGTGTTATAACATTGAGAGAGAGGACAGGGTGTTATAACATTGAGAGAGAGGACAGGGTGTTATAACATTGAGAGAGGGGACAGGGTGTTATAACATTGAGAGAGAGGACAGGTCGTTATAACATTGAGAGAGAGGACAGGAGAGGACAGGGTGTTAGAACATTGAGAGAGAGGACAGGGTGTTAGAACATTGAGAGAGAGGACAGGAGAGGACAGGGTGTTAGAACATTGAGAGAGAGGACAGGAGAGGACAGGGTGTTAGAACATTGAGAGAGAGGACAGGGTGTTAGAACATTGAGAGAGAGAACAGGGTGTTATAAAATTGAGACACGAAGAGGACAGGGTGTTATAACATTGAGAGAGAGGACAGGGTGTTAGAACATTGAGAGAGAGACAGAGAGGACAGGGTGTTTGAACACTGAGAGTGAAGACAGGGTGTTAGAACATTGAGAGAGAGGACAGGGTGTTAGAACATTGAGAGAGGGGACAGGGTGTTATAACATTGAGAGAGGACAGGGTGTTATAACATTGAGAGAGAGGACATGAGAGGACAGGGTGTTAGAAAATTGAGAGAGGGTGTTATAAGGACAGAGGTGTTAGAACATTGAGAGAGGACAGGGGTGTTATACAGGAGAGGACAGGGTGTTCAAACATTGAGAGAGAGGACAGGGTGTTAGAACATTGAGAGAGGGACAGGAGTTACAGGGTGTTCAAACATTGAGAGAGAGGGACAGGGTGTTAGAACATTGAGAGAGAGAAGAACATTGAGAGAGAGAACAGGGTGTTATAAAATTGAGACACGAAGAGGACAGGGTGTTATAACATTGAGAGAGAGGACAGGGTGTTATAACATTGAGAGAGAGACAGAGAGGACAGGGTGTTTGAACACTGAGAGTGAAGACAGGGTGTTAGAACATTGAGAGAGAGGACAGGGTGTTAGAACATTGAGAGAGAGGACAGGGTGTTATAACATTGAGAGAGAGGACAGGAGAGGATAGGGTGTTATAACATTGAGAGAGAGGACAGGAGAGGACAGGGTGTTAGAACATTGAGAGAGAGACAGAGAGGACAGGGTGTTAGAACATTGAGAGAGAGGACAGGGTGTTATAACATTGAGAGAGAGGACAGGAGAGGACAGGGTGTTAGAACATTGACAGAGAGGACAGGGTGTTATAACATTGAGAGAGAGGACAGGGTGTTATAACATTGAGAGAGAGGACAGGGTGTTAGAACATTGAGAGAGAGGACAGGGTGTTATAACATTGAGAGAGAGGACATGGTGTTAGAACATTGAGAGAGAGGACAGGAGAGGACAGGGTGTTAGAACATTGAGAGAGAGGACAGGGTGTTATAACATTGAGAGAGAGGACAGGGTGTTAGAACATTGAGAGAGAGGACAGGGTGTTATAACATTGAGAGAGAGGACAGGAGAGGACAGGGTGTTAGAACATTGAGAGAGAGGACAGGGTGTTATAACATTGAGAGAGAGGACAGGGTGTTATAACATTGAGAGAGAGGACAGGGTGTTATAACATTGAGAGAGAGGACAGGGTGTTATAACATTGAGAGAGGGGACAGGGTGTTATAACATTGAGAGAGAGGACAGGTCTTTATAACATTGAGAGAGAGGACAGGAGAGGACAGGGTGTTAGAACATTGAGAGAGAGGACAGGGTGTTAGAACATTGAGAGAGAGGACAGGAGAGGACAGGGTGTTAGAACATTGAGAGAGAGGACAGGAGAGGACAGGGTGTTAGAACATTGAGAGAGAGGACAGGGTGTTAGAACATTGAGAGAGAGGACAGGGTGTTAGAACATTGAGAGAGAGGACAGGGTGTTATAACATTGAGAGAGAGGACAGGGTGTTATAACATTGAGAGAGGACATGGTGTTAGAACATTGAGAGAGAGGACAGGAGAGGACAGGGTGTTAGAACATTGAGAGAGAGGACAGGGTGGTATAACATTGAGAGAGAGGACAGGGTGTTAGAACATTGAGAGAGGGACAGTGTGTTATAACATTGAGAGAGGGGGGACAGGGTGTTATAACATTGAGAGAGGACAGGGTGTTATAACATTGAGAGAGAGGACATGAGAGGACAGGGTGTTAGAAAATTGAGAGAGAGGACAGGGTGTTAGAACATTGAGAGAGAGGACAGGAGAGGACAGGGTGTTAGAACATTGAGAGAGAGGACAGGAGAGGACAGGGTGTTAGAACATTGAGAGAGAGGACAGGGTGTTAGAACATTGAGAGAGAGAACAGGGTGTTATAAAATTGAGACACGAAGAGGACAGGGTGTTATAACATTGAGAGAGAGGACAGGGTGTTATAACATTGAGAGAGAGAGAGGACAGGGTGTTTGAACACTGAGAGTGAGGACAGGGTGTTAGAATATTGAGAGAGAGGACAGGGAGTTAGAACATTGAGAGAGAGGACAGGGTGTTATAACATTGAGAGAGAGGACAGGAGAGGATAGGGTGTTATAACATTGAGAGAGAGGACAGGAGAGGACAGGGTGTTAGAACATTGAGAGAGAGACAGAGAGGACAGGGTGTTAGAACATTGAGAGAGAGGACAGGGTGTTATAACATTGAGAGAGAGGACAGGAGAGGACAGGGTGTTAGAACATTGAGAGAGAGGACAGGGTGTTATAACATTGAGAGAGAGGACAGGGTGTTAGAACATTGAGAGAGAGGACAGGGTGTTATAACATTGAGAGAGGGGACAGGGTGTTATAACATTGAGAGAGAGGACAGGGTGTTATAACATTGAGAGAGAGGACAGGGTGTTAGAACATTGAGAGAGAGGACAGGAGAGGACAGGGTGTTAGAACATTGAGAGAGAGGACAGGAGAGGACAGGGTGTTATAACATTGAGAGAGAGGGACAGGGTGTTATAACATTGAGAGAGAGGACAGGGTGTTATAACATTGAGAGAGAGGACATGAGAGGATAGGGTGTTATAACATTGAGAGAGAGGACAGGAGAGGACAGGGTGTTAGAACATTGAGAGAGAGACAAGGAGAGGACAGGGTGTTAGAACATTGAGAGAGAGACAGGGTGTTATAACATTGAGAGAGAGGACAGGAGAGGACAGGGTGTTATAACATTGAGAGAGAGGACAGGGTGTTATAACATTGAGAGAGAGGACAGGGTGTTATAACATTGAGAGAGAGGACAGGGTGTTAGAACATTGAGAGAGAGGACATGGTGTTAGAACATTGAGAGAGAGGACAGGAGAGGACAGGGTGTTAGAACATTGAGAGAGAGAGACACAGAGAGGACAGGGTGTTAGAACATTGAGAGAGAAACAAGGAGAGGACAGGGTGTTATAACATTGAGAGAGAGACAGAGAGGACAGGGTGTTATAACATTGAGAGAGAGACAGAGAGGACAGGGTGTTATAACATTGAGAGAGAGACAGAGAGGACAGGGTGTTTGAACACTGAGAGTGAGGACAGGGTGTTAGAACATTGAGAGAGAGGACAGGGTGTTAGAACATTGAGCGAGAGGACAGGGTGTTATAACATTGAGAGAGAGGACAGGAGAGGATAGGGTGTTATAACATTGAGAGAGAGGACAGGAGAGGACAGGGTGTTAGAACATTGAGAGAGAGACAGAGAGGACAGGGTGTTAGAACATTGAGAGAGAGGACAGGGTGTTATAACATTGAGAGAGAGGACAGGGTGTTATAACATTGAGAGAGAGGACAGGAGAGGACAGGGTGTTAGAACATTGAGAGAGAGACAGAGAGGATAGGGTGTTAGAACGTTGAGAGAGAGGACAGGGTGTTATAACATTGAGAGAGAGGACAGGAGAGGACAGGGTGTTAGAACATTGACAGAGAGGACAGGGTGTTATAACATTGAGAGAGAGGACAGGGTGTTATAACATTGAGAGAGAGGACAGGGTGTTAGAACATTGAGAGAGAGGACAGGGTGTTATAACATTGAGAGAGAGGACATGGTGTTAGAACATTGAGAGAGAGGACAGGAGAGGACAGGGTGTTAGAACATTGAGAGAGAGGACAGGGTGTTATAACATTGAGAGAGAGGACAGGGTGTTAGAACATTGAGAGAGAGGACAGGGTGTTATAACATTGAGAGAGAGGACAGGAGAGGACAGGGTGTTAGAACATTGAGAGAGAGGACAGGGTGTTATAACATTGAGAGAGAGGACATGAGAGGATAGGGTGTTATAACATTGAGAGAGAGGACAGGAGAGGACAGGGTGTTAGAACATTGAGAGAGAGACAGAGAGGACAGGGTGTTAGAACATTGAGAGAGAGGACAGGGTGTTAGAACATTGAGAGAGAGGACAGGAGAGGACAGGGTGTTAGAACATTGAGAGAGAGGACAGGGTGTTATAACATTGAGAGAGAGGACAGGGTGTTATAACATTGAGAGAGAGGACAGGGTGTTAGAACATTGAGAGAGAGGACATGGTGTTAGAACATTGAGAGAGAGGACAGGAGAGGACAGGGTGTTAGAACATTGAGAGAGAGAGACACAGAGAGGACAGGGTGTTAGAACATTGAGAGAGAAACAAGGAGAGGACAGGGTGTTATAACATTGAGAGAGAGACAGAGAGGACAGGGTGTTAGAACATTGAGAGAGAGACAGAGAGGACAGGGTGTTAGAACATTGAGAGAGAGACACAGAGAGGACAGGGTGTTAGAACATTGAGAGAGAGACAGAGAGGACAGGGTGTTATAACATTGAGAGAGAGGACAGGGTGTTATAACATTGAGAGAGAGGACAGGAGAGGACAGGGTGTTATAACATTGAGAGAGAGGACAGGGTGTTATAACATTGAGAGAGAGGACAGGGTGTTATAACATTGAGAGAGAGGACAGGGTGTTAGAACATTGAGAGAGAGGACAGGGTGTTATAACATTGAGAGAGAGGACATGGTGTTAGAACATTGAGAGAGAGGACAGGAGAGGACAGGGTGTTAGAACATTGAGAGAGAGGACAGGGTGTTATAACATTGAGAGAGAGGACAGGGTGTTAGAACATTGAGAGAGAGGACAGGGTGTTATAACATTGAGAGAGAGGACAGGGTGTTAGAACATTGAGAGAGAGGACAGGGTGTTATAACATTGAGAGAGGGGACAGGGTGTTATAACATTGAGAGAGAGGACAGGTCTTTATAACATTGAGAGAGAGGACAGGAGAGGACAGGGTGTTAGAACATTGAGAGAGAGGACAGGGTGTTAGAACATTGAGAGAGAGGACAGGAGAGGACAGGGTGTTAGAACATTGAGAGAGAGGACAGGAGAGGACAGGGTGTTAGAACATTGAGAGAGAGGACAGGGTGTTAGAACATTGAGAGAGAGAACAGGGTGTTATAAAATTGAGAGAGAGGACAGGGTGTTAGAACATTGAGAGAGGGGACAGGGTGTTATAACATTGAGAGAGGGGACAGGGTGTTATAACATTGAGAGAGGAAAGGGTGTTATAACATTGAGAGAGAGACATGAGAGGACAGGGTGTTAGAAAACTGAGAGAGAGGACAGGGTGTTAGAACATTGAGAGAGAGGACAGGAGAGGACAGGGTGTTCAAACATTGAGAGAGAGGACAGTAGAGGACAGGGTGTTAGAACATTGAGAGAGAGGACAGGGTGTTAGAACATTGAGAGAGAGAACAGGGTGTTATAAAATTGAGACACGAAGAGGACAGGGTGTTATAACATTGAGAGAGAGGACAGGGTGTTATAACATTGAGAGAGAGACAGAGAGGACAGGGTGTTTGAACACTGAGAGTGAGGACAGGGTGTTAGAACATTGAGAGAGAGGACAGGGTGTTAGAACATTGAGCGAGAGGACAGGGTGTGTTATAACATTGAGAGAGAGGACAGGAGAGGATAGGGTGTTATAACATTGAGAGAGGGGGACAGGGTGTTATAACATTGAGAGAGGACAGGGTGTTATAACATTGAGAGAGAGGACAGGAGAGGACAGGGTGTTAGAACATTGAGAGAGAGGACAGGGTGTTAGAACATTGAGAGAGAGGACAGGAGAGGACAGGGTGTTAGAACATTGAGAGAGAGGACAGGAGAGGACAGGGTGTTAGAACATTGAGAGAGAGGACAGGGTGTTAGAACATTGAGAGAGAGAACAGGGTGTTATAAAATTGAGACACGAAGAGGACAGGGTGTTATAACATTGAGAGAGAGGACAGGGTGTTAGAACATTGAGAGAGAGGACAGGGTGTTATAACATTGAGAGAGAGGACAGGGTGTTAGAAAATTGAGAGAGAGGACAGGGTGTTAAAACATTGAGAGAGAGGACAGGGGAGGACAGGGTGTTATAACATTGAGAGAGAGGACAGGAGAGGACAGGGTGTTAGATCATTGAGAGAGAGAGACACAGAGAGGACAGGGTGTTAGAACATTGAGAGAGAAACAAGGAGAGGACAGGGTGTTATAACATTGAGAGAGAGACAGAGAGGACAGGGTGTTATAACATTGAGAGAGAGACAGAGAGGACAGGGTGTTTGAACATTGAGAGAGAGGAACAAGGAGAGGACAGGGTGTTAGAACATTGAGAGAGAGACAGAGAGGACAGGGTGTTAGAACATTGAGAGAGAGGACAGGGTGTTATAACATTGAGAGAGGGACAGGAGAGGACAGGGTGTTAGAACATTGACAGAGAGGACAGGGTGTTATAACATTGAGAGAGGACAGGGTGTTATAACATTGAGAGAGAGGACAGGGTGTTAGAACATTGAGAGAGAGGACAGGGTGTTATAACATTGAGAGAGAGGACATGGTGTTAGAACACACTGAGAGAGAGACAGGAGAGGACAGGGTGTTAGAACATTGAGAGAGAGGACAGGGTGTTATAACATTGAGAGAGAGGACAGGGTGTTAGAACATTGAGAGAGAGGACAGGGTGTTATAACATTGAGAGAGAGGACAGGGTGTTAGAACATTGAGAGAGGGGGGACAGGGTGTTATAACATTGAGAGAGGGGACAGGGTGTTATAACATTGAGAGAGGACAGGGTGTTATAACATTGAGAGAGAGGACATGAGAGGACAGGGTGTTAGAAAATTGAGAGAGAGGACAGGGTGTTAGAACATTGAGAGAGAGGACAGGAGAGGACAGGGTGTTCAAACATTGAGAGAGAGGACAGTAGAGGACAGGGTGTTAGAACATTGAGAGAGAGGACAGGGTGTTAGAACATTGAGAGAGAGAACAGGGTGTTATAAAATTGAGAGAGAGGACAGGGTGTTAGAACATTGAGAGAGGGGACAGGGTGTTATAACATTGAGAGAGGGGACAGGGTGTTATAACATTGAGAGAGGAAAGGGTGTTATAACATTGAGAGAGAGGACATGAGAGGACAGGGTGTTAGAAAATTGAGAGAGAGGACAGGGTGTTAGAACATTGAGAGAGAGGACAGGAGAGGACAGGGTGTTCAAACATTGAGAGAGAGGACAGTAGAGGACAGGGTGTTAGAACATTGAGAGAGAGGACAGGGTGTTAGAACATTGAGAGAGAGAACAGGGTGTTATAAAATTGAGACACGAAGAGGACAGGGTGTTATAACATTGAGAGAGAGGACAGGGTGTTATAACATTGAGAGAGAGACAGAGAGGACAGGGTGTTTGAACACTGAGAGTGAGGACAGGGTGTTAGAACATTGAGAGAGAGGACAGGGTGTTAGAACATTGAGCGAGAGGACAGGGTGTTATAACATTGAGAGAGAGGACAGGAGAGGATAGGGTGTTATAACATTGAGAGAGGGGACAGGGTGTTATAACATTGAGAGAGGACAGGGTGTTATAACATTGAGAGAGAGGACATGAGAGGACAGGGTGTTAGAAAATTGAGAGAGAGGACAGGGTGTTAGAACATTGAGAGAGAGGACAGGAGAGGACAGGGTGTTCAAACATTGAGAGAGAGGACAGTAGAGGACAGGGTGTTAGAACATTGAGAGAGAGGACAGGGTGTTAGAACATTGAGAGAGAGAACAGGGTGTTATAAAATTGAGACACGAAGAGGACAGGGTGTTATAACATTGAGAGAGAGGACAGGGTGTTAGAACATTGAGCGAGAGGACAGGGTGTTATAACATTGAGAGAGAGGACAGGAGAGGATAGGGTGTTATAACATTGAGAGAGAGGAACAAGGAGAGGACAGGGTGTTAGAATATTGAGAGAGAGACAGAGAGGACAGGGTGTTAGAACATTGAGAGAGAGGACAGGGTGTTATAACATTGAGAGAGAGGACAGGAGAGGACAGGGTGTTAGAACATTGAGAGAGAGGACAGGGTGTTATAACATTGAGAGAGAGGACAGGGTGTTATAACATTGAGAGAGAGGACAGGGTGTTAGAACATTGAGAGAGAGGACAGGGTGTTATATAACATTGAGAGAGAGGACATGGTGTTAGAACATTGAGAGAGAGGACAGGAGAGGACAGGGTGTTAGAACATTGAGAGAGAGGACAGGGTGTTAGAACATTGAGAGAGAGGACAGGGTGTTATAACATTGAGAGAGAGGACAGGGTGTTATAACATTGAGAGAGAGGACAGGGGAGGACAGGGTGTTATAACATTGAAAGAGAGGACAGGGTGTTATAACATTGAGAGAGAGACAGGGTGTTATAACATTGAGAGAGAGGACAGGGTGTTATAACATTGAGAGAGAGGACAGGGTATTATAACATTGAGAGAGGGGACAGGGTGTTATAACATTGAGAGAGGACAGGGTGTTATAACATTGAGAGAGAGGACATGAGAGGACAGGGTGTTAGAAAATTGAGAGAGAGGACAGGGTGTTAGAACATTGAGAGAGAGGACAGGAGAGGACAGGGTGTTCAAACATTGAGAGAGAGGACAGTAGAGGACAGGGTGTTAGAACATTGAGAGAGAGGACAGGGTGTTAGAACATTGAGAGAGAGAACAGGGTGTTATAAAATTGAGACACGAAGAGGACAGGGTGTTATAACATTGAGAGAGAGGACAGGGTGTTATAACATTGAGAGAGAGACAGAGAGGACAGGGTGTTTGAACACTGAGAGTGAGGACAGGGTGTTAGAACATTGAGAGAGAGGACAGGGTGTTAGAACATTGAGCGAGAGGACAGGGTGTTATAACATTGAGAGAGAGGACAGGAGAGGATAGGGTGTTATAACATTGAGAGAGAGGACAGGAGAGGACAGGGTGTTAGAACATTGAGAGAGAGACAGAGAGGACAGGGTGTTAGAACATTGAGAGAGAGGACAGGGTGTTATAACATTGAGAGAGAGGACAGGAGAGGACAGGGTTGTTAGAACATTGAGAGAGAGGACAGGGTGTTAGAACATTGAGAGAGAGGACAGGGTGTTAGAACATTGAGAGAGAGGACAGGGTTTTAGAACATTGAGAGAGAGGACAGGGTGTTAAAACATTGAGAGAGAGGACAGGGTGTTAGAACATTGAGAGAGAGGACAGGGTGTTATAACATTGAGAGAGAGGACAGGGTGTTAGAACATTGAGAGAGAGGACAGGGTGTTATAACATTGAGAGAGAGACAAGGAGAGGACAGGGTGTTAGAACATAGACAGAGAGGACAGGGTGTTATAACATTGAGAGAGAGGACATGAGAGGATAGGGTATTATAACATTGAGAGAGAGGACATGAGAGGACAGGGTGTTAGAACATTGAGAGAGAGACAGAGAGGACAGGGTGTTAGAACATTGAGAGAGAGGACAGGGTGTTAGAACATTGAGAGAGAGGACAGGAGAGGACAGGGTGTTAGAACATTGAGAGAGAGGACATGGTGTTAGAACATTGAGAGAGAGGACAGGAGAGGGACAGGGTGTTAGAACATTGAGAGAGAGACACAGAGAGGACAGGGTGTTAGAACATTGAGAGAGAAACAAGGAGAGGACAGGGTGTTATAACATTGAGAGAGAGACAGAGAGGACAGGGTGTTATAACATTGAGAGAGACAGAGAGGACAGGGTGTTATAACATTGAGAGAGAGACAGAGAGGACAGGGTGTTTGAACACTGAGAGTGAGGACAGGGTGTTAGAACATTGAGAGAGAGGACAGGGTGTTAGAACATTGAGCGAGAGGACAGGGTGTTATAACATTGAGAGAGAGGACAGGAGAGGATAGGGTGTTATAACATTGAGAGAGAGGAACAAGGAGAGGACAGGGTGTTAGAACATTGAGAGAGAGACAGAGAGGACAGGGTGTTAGAACATTGAGAGAGAGGACAGGGTGTTATAACATTGAGAGAGAGGACAGGAGAGGACAGGGTGTTAGAACATTGAGAGAGAGGACAGGGTGTTATAACATTGAGAGAGAGGACAGGGTGTTATAACATTGAGAGAGAGGACAGGGTGTTAGAACATTGAGAGAGAGGACAGGGTGTTATAACATTGAGAGAGAGGACAGGGTGTTAGAACATTGAGAGAGAGGACAGGAGAGGACAGGGTGTTAGAACATTGAGAGAGAGGACAGGGTGTTATAACATTGAGAGAGAGGACAGGGTGTTAGAACATTGAGAGAGAGGACAGGGTGTTATAACATTGAGAGAGAGGACAGGGTGTTATAACATTGAGAGAGAGACACGGAGAGGACAGGGTGTTAGAACATTGAGAGAGAGGACAGGAGAGGACAGGGTGTTAGAACATTGAGAGAGAGGACAGGAGAGGACAGGGTGTTAGAACATTGAGAGAGAGGACAGGAGAGGACAGGGTGTTAGAACATTGAGAGAGAGGACAGGAGAGGACAGGGTGTTAGAACATTGAGAGAGAGGACAGGAGAGGACAGGGTGTTAGAACATTGAGAGAGAGGACAGGGTGTTAGAAGATTGAGAGAGAGACACAGAGAGGACAGGGTGTTAGAACATTGAGAGAGAGGACAGGGTGTTAGAACATTGAGAGAGAGGACAGGGTGTTATAACATTGAGAGAGAGGACAGGGTGTTAGAACATTGAGAGAGAGGACAGGGTGTTATAACATTGAGAGAGAGGACAGGAGAGGACAGGGTGTTAGAACATTGAGAGAGAGACAAGGAGAGGACAGGGTGTTATAACATTGAGAGAGAGGACAGGGTGTTATAACATTGAGAGAGAGGACAGGGTGTTATAACATTGAGAGAGAGGACAGGGTGTTATAACATTGAGAGAGAGGACAGGGTGTTATAACATTGAGAGAGAGGACAGGGTGTTATAACATTGAGAGAGAGGACAGGGTGTTATAACATTGAGAGAGAGGACAGGGTGTTATAACATTGAGAGAGAGGACAGGGTGTTATAACATTGAGAGAGAGGACAGGGTTGTTATAACATTGAGAGAGAGGACAGGGTGTTATAACATTGAGAGAGAGGACAGGGTGTTATAACATTGAGAGAGAGGACAGGGTGTTATAACATTGAGAGAGAGGACAGGGTGTTATAACATTGAGAGAGAGACAGGAGAGGACAGGGTGTTATAACATTGAGAGAGAGGACAGGGTGTTATAACATTGAGAGAGAGGACAGGGTGTTAGAACATTGAGAGAGAGGACAGGGTGTTATAACATTGAGAGAGAGGACAGGGTGTTATAACATTGAGAGAGAGACACGGAGAGGACAGGGTGTTAGAACATTGAGAGAGAGGACAGGAGAGGACAGGGTGTTAGAACATTGAGAGAGAGGACAGGGTGTTAGAACATTGAGAGAGAGGACAGGGTGTTATAACATTGAGAGAGAGACAGGAGAGGACAGGGTGTTATAACATTGAGAGAGAGGACAGGGTGTTATAACATTGAGAGGGAGACAAAGTAAGGGCCTATGTTGACCAGAAAGGTGTTGCTTTAAAAAGTGAAGGACTTCAGACAGCATCACTTTCTCTCCCTTTCCTTAGTGCTCAGAGCTTAGTGCATCTGTCTGTGTATCTATCTGTCTATGTCAGTCTTCCTTTGATGTATGATACCAGGCATTCTGTTCAAAGGTCTAACCTTCTCTGGGTTAGGGTTAAGGTCAGTCATTTTGTTCAAAGGTCTAACCTTCTCTGGGTTAGGGTTAAGGTCAGTCATTTTGTTCAAAGGTCTAACCTTCTCTGGGTTAGGGTTAAGGTCAGTCATTTTGTTCAAAGGTCTAACCTTCTCTGGGTTAGGGTTAAGGTCAGTCATTTTGTTCAAAGGTCTAACCTTCTCTGGGTTAGGGTTAAGGTCAGTCATTTTGTTCAAAGGTCTAACCTTCTCTGGGTTAGGGTTAAGGTCAGTCATTTTGTTCAAAGGTCTAACCTTCTCTGGGCCTCTTCTTTGAAATGATAATGGGAGAATCACAATTGCACGCGCCTCACTTCCTGTCACCCCTTTGACCTTCTCCTCCAATGGGTTTTGAGAAGGAGATGAGGAGATGAGGAGAGAGGATGTGCAGATTCTCTCCTGGTTATGGTACTGAGCTCAGCTGCAGGAGGAGCCGAGGGCAGACTGACCCACACACATGCACGCACGCGCAACCACACACAAAGATGGCCGTGCAGAGCTACGCACACACACACACACACACACACACACACACACACACACACACACACACACACACACACACACACACACACACACACACACACACACACACACACACACACACACACACACACACACACACACACACACACACACACACACACACACACACACACACACACACACGCCTGGACAAAAGGAACACCTACTTGATAATGCTGTTCATTGACTACAGCTCAGCGTTCAACACCATAGTGCCCTCAAAGCTCATCACTAAGCTAAGGACCCTGGGACTAAACACCTCTCTCTGGATTGTGGACTTCCTGATAGGCTGAACCAGGTGGTGAGGGTAGGTAAAAACACAACGCTGATCCTCAACACAGGGGCCCCTCAGGAATGTGTGCTTAGTCCCCTCCTGTACTACCTGTTCACCCACGACTGGGTGGCAAAGCACGACTCCATCACCATCATTAAGTTTGCCGACGACACAACTGTGGTAGGCCGGATCACCGACAACGATGAGACGGCCTATATGGAGGATGTCAGAGACCTGGCAGTGTGGTGCCAGGACAACAACCTCTCCCTCAACGTCAACAAGACATAGGAGCTGATTGTGGACTACAGGAAAAGGAGGACCGAGCACGCCCCCATTCTCATCGACGGGGCCGCAGTGGAGCAGGTGGAGAGCTTCAAGATCCTTGGTGTCCACATCACCAACAAGCTATCATGGTCCAAACACACCAAGACAGTTGTGTAGAGGGCACGACAAAACCTATTCCCTGCCAGGAGACTGAAAATATTTGGAATGGGTCCTCAGATCAACAAAAAGTTATACAGCTGCACCATCGAGAGCATCCTGACTGGCTGCGTCACCGCCTGGTAGGGCAACTGCTCGGCCTCCATCCGCAAGGCGCTACAGCCGGTAGTGCGAACGGCCCAGTACATCACTGGGAACAAGCTTCCTGCCATCCAGGACCTCTACACCAGGCGGTGTCTGAGGAAGGCCCTAAAAATGGCCAAAGAATCCATCCACCTAAGTCATAGACTGTTCTCTCTTCTACCACACGGCAAGTGGTACCGAAGCACCAAGTCTCGGTCCAAAGAGCTTCTTAACAGCTTCTACCCCCAAGCCATAATAATGCTGAACAGCTAATCAAATGGTCAACTATATACATTAACACCCCCCCCCCCCCCGCCGCTACTCGGCTGTTTATTATCTGTGCAGAGTCACTTCACCCCTACCTACATGTACAAATTACCTCGACCAACCTGTACCCCCGCACATTGATTCAGTACCGGTACCCTCTGTATAGAACCTCGTTATTTTTACCCTCTGTAATCTTATTGTGTAACTTTTACATGTTACATTTTTTACCTTGGTTAATTCAGCAAATATTTTCTTAACTCTATTTCTTGAGCTGCATTGTTGGTTAAGGGCGTCTAAGTAAAAGGTGTCCTAGCCTGGCAGGACATTACAGGGACATGTTGCCCTAGCCTGGCAGGACATTACAGGGACATGTTGCCCTAGCCTGGCAGGACATTACAGGGACATGTTGCCCTAGCCTGGCAGGACATTACAGGGACATGTTGCCCTAGCCTGGCAGGACATTACAGGGACATGTTGCCCTAGCCTGGCAGGACATTACAGGGACATGTTGCCCTAGCCTGGCAGGACATTACAGGGACATGTTGCCCTAGCCTGGCAGGACATTACAGGGACATGTTGCCCTAGCCTGGCAGGACATTACAGGGACATGTTGCCCTAGCCTGGCAGGACATTACAGGGACATGTTGCCCTAGCCTGGCAGGACATTACAGGGACATGTTGCCCTAGCCTGGCAGGACATTACAGGGACATGTTGCCCTAGCCTGGCAGGACATTACAGGGACATGTTGCCCTAGCCTGGCAGGACATAGTAGGGACATGTTGCCCTATCCTAGCATGACATAGTAGGGACATCTTACCCTAGCCTAGCATGACATAAAATGGGCATATTGCCCTATCCTAGCCTAGCACGACATAATAGGGATTAGTTACCCTAGCCTAGTATGATGTGCTAGGGATATCGTTACCCTAGCCTAGTATGATGTACTAGGGATACGTTAGCCTAGCCTAGTATGATGTACTAGGGATACGTTACCCTAGCCTAGTATGATGTACTAGGGATACGTTAGCCTAGCCTAGTATGATGTACTAGGGATACGTTACCCTAGCCTAGTATGACATAAGGGACATGTTGCCCTTTTCTAGCATGACATAATAGGGACATGCTGCCTTAGCCAAGTATGATGTACTTGGGATACGTTAGCCTAGCCTAGCATGACATAACAGGGATACGTTAGCATAGCCTAGCATGACATAACAGGGATACGTTAGCCTAGCCTAGCATGACATAACAGGGATACGCTACCCTAGCCTAGCCTAGCTTAGCATGACTTCTCTAGATGGAAATAGAGAGGGGAAAACCTGCCTACACATCCCAGAAAGAGCTTCCTGTCCAGCCCAATGAATTATTGTATATTGCATATGCCTTAGGCAACAGTATATGACATGATGACACAGTATGCAGATCATTATAAAGATTCAGGGAAAACAGCACAGTTCTTTGTATTGTATTGCCAAGGATAAAACACAGCCTGAGCTGGGACCCAACGATGCTCAATCTGCAAGAGGAGAGCGTGAATACATACTCACACACACACACACACACACACACACTAACACTCACACTCTCAGACACTCACACTCACAGACAGACAGACACTCACACTCACACATACTAACACTCACACTCTCAGACACTCACAGACAGACACTCACACACACACACGTCTCTTTTGTTGTCAGCAGCCACCAGCGTAGGAAGGCAGGAGAGAGAGAGGAGACACACAGGGAGGCAGGTGGACCGTATCCAAGCCTTATTGCTGTCTGTAATTACACACGGCTGAGCCTCAGCTGCTAGAGCAGAGCACGCAGTCAGAGACAAGCCCGCCTGGAACGTCACGAGAGGATGTGACAGTCGTGCTGTACACAACGTTGATATGTCCTATGTCCACACATGTCCAGACTACGGGAGGATGGTGGTACCTTCATTGGGGAGGACGGGGCTCGTGGTAATGACTGGAGCAGAATGGGTGGAATGTCATCGAATACACTGTCTCCTCCCCCCCCCCGTCTCCTCCCCCCGCGTCTCCTCCCCCCCGTCTCCTCCCCCCCACGTCTCCTCCCCCCGTCTCCTCCCCCCGCGTCTCCTCCCCCCGTCTCCTCCCCCGCGTCTCCTCCCCCCGTCTCCTCCCCCCCCCGTCTCCTCCCCCCAGCGTCTCCTCCCCCCGTCTCCTCCCCCCGTCTCCTCCCCCCCCGTCTCCTCCCCCCCGTCTCCTCCTGATGCCGTTCCGTTTGCTCCGTTCCGACCATTATTATGAGCCTGTCTCCTCCCCCTCAGCAGCCTCCACACACCGTCTCCTCCCCCTCAGCAGCCTCCACACACCGTCTCCTCCCCCTCAGCAGCCTCCACACACCGTCTCCTCCCCCTCAGCAGCCTCCACTCAGCAGTCTCCTCCCCCTCAGCAGCCTCCACTCAGCAGTCTCCTCCCCCTCAGCAGCCTCCACACACCGTCTCCTCCCCCTCAGCAGCCTCCACACACCGTCTCCTCCCCCTCAGCAGCCTCCACCCACCCGTCCCCCCCTCAGCAGCCTCCACACACCGTCTCCTCCCCCTCAGCAGCCTCCACACACCGTCTCCTCCCCCTCAGCAGCCTCCACACACCCGTCTCCTCCCCCTCAGCAGCCTCCACACACCGTCTCCTCCCCCTCAGCAGCCTCCACACACTGTCTCCTCCCCCTCAGCAGCCTCCACTCAGCATTCTCCTCCCCCTCAGCAGTCTCCTCCCACTCAGCAGTCTCCTCCCCCTCAGCAGTCTCCTCCCACTCAGCAGTCTCCTCCCCCTCAGCAGCCTCCACACACCGGAACATATGCAAGATTTAATCAAAAGTACATAAACCTGTAATGTTGTGTACACACTGGTGATACGTGCTGAAAAGGGCATGGTTATCCCAGAGAGCATCCCACAGAGACCATAGATAAACTCACATGACATTCTGTTCCCAGTCTCTACCTCCACTACACTAACCTGCCATTTTGTCTCGTCTCCACCTTGCTTACTGAAAATGACGTTGGTACAATATCTTCATCATCCAGGAATTAAGCCGAAAATAAATACTGAAAATAAATATAATGTATATAACTGATGTAACTTAACAGAATAATGAGGACCGGTGAGAGTTGGTCTCCCGAGTGGTGCAGCAGTCTAAGGCACTGCATCACAGTGGTTTGATTCCAGGCTGTATCACAACCGGCCGTAATTAGGAGGCACTGCATCACAGTGTTAAAGGTGTCACTACAGACCCTGGTTTGATTCCAGGCTGTATCACAACCGGCCGTGATTAGGAGGCACTGCATCACAGTGTTAAAAGGTGTCACTACAGACCCTGGTTTGATTCCAGGCTGTATCACAACCGGCCGTGATTGGGAGTCTCATAGGGTGAAGCACAATTGTCCCAGCGTCATCAGTGTTTGGCCGGGGTAGGCCGTCATTGTAAATAAGAATAGGTTATTAACTGACTTGCCTAGTTAAATAAAGATACAAATGAAACTCAAGCCAGACCCAGTCCCTCCAGGATTCTATAGTGTTATATACAGTCCCTCCAGGATTCTATAGTGTTATATACAGTCCCTCCAGGATTATATAGTGTTATATACAGTCCCTCCAGGATTCTATAGTGTTATATACAGTCCCTCCAGGATTATATAGTGTTATATACAGTCCCTCCAGGATTCTATAGTGTTATATACAGTCCCTCCAGGATTCTATAGTGTTATATACAGTCCCTCCAGGATTCTATAGTGTTATATACAGTCCCTCCAGGATTCTATAGTGTTATATACAGTCCCTCCAGGATTCTATAGTGTTATATACAGTCCCTCCAGGATTCTATAGTGTTATATACAGTCCCTCCAGGATTCTATAGTGTTATATACAGTCCCTCCAGGATTCTATAGTGTTATATACAGTCCCTCCAGGATTCTATAGTGTTATATACAGTCCCTCCAGGATTCTATAGTGTTATATACAGTCCCTCTAGGATTCTATAGTGTTATATACAGTCCCTCCAGGATTCTATAGTGTTATATACAGTCCCTACAGGATTCTATAGTGTTATATACAGTCCCTCCAGGATTCTATAGTGTTATATACAGTCCCTCCAGGATTCTATAGTGTTATATACAGTCCCTCCAGGATTCTATAGTGTTATATACAGTCCCTCCAGGATTCTATAGTGTTATATACAGTCCCTCCAGGATTCTATAGTGTTATATACAGTCCCTCCAGGATTCTATAGTGTTATATACAGTCCCTCCAGGATTCTATAGTGTTATATACAGTCCCTCCAGGATTCGAGCCAGACCTAGTCCCTTCATTAAATAAAGGTGAAATAAATAAAAAA